>NW_028234041.1:252500-263738 GCF_037954325.1 Fistularia commersonii | reverse complement strand
GTATTCCAATGCTGCTCCAAATCAACTCGTAAAATCTGTTAACCAAATCAATTTCAACTTTATCTGGAGGAACAGACCACACCATCTAAGAAAAATCACATATGGTGAAAGAAACAAGTGAAGGAGGGCTGAAAGTGATAGAGTCGGACTGCTTGAATGGGACATTGAAGGTGAACTGGTTGAAATCCTGGATCAAACCTCATCGTTCTTTCTGGTATTGTACTCCAAACTACTTATTCAACAAAGTCGGCGGCCTGAGTCTTCTGCTTATCTCTGACTTGGATATCAACAAGATTCCTGTCAAATGTTCAGAGTTCCATAAACAAATATTATTATACTGGAAAATGATATACGTACACAATTTCTCACCACACAGTATAATAGTTTGGAACAATCGATATGTACTGCATGGCAACAAACCTCTGTTTTACAAGGAATGCTTTGAGAAAGGTATATGGTCGATAATTGACTTGATGGATGACACTGGCAGTCCTCTGGACAATGAGCAGTTCTGTACTACACACAGATTCAAGCCTCCCATATTAGAGTTGCCAAAGTTACGAAACGCACTGCCTCGACAATTTGTATTCCTGACCAAAAATATAATGACGCACCGAACCGTACAACCACAGTTACCCCGACTATCACTCCAGGGAATCTCAATTGTGGACAGAAAGCGCGGCAACTCCTTTATTAGGAAATGTTTCACAGGAAACTTATTCCCTGGACGTCAAAAAAAAAAAAAAGGATATTTTAAATAAATTTGATGAGGAATCGATTGCCACGCTGCGAACCATGTATCTGACTCTACCCATACCCCCAAGGCAAAAGAGACCCACTTCAAAATTATGACTGACATCTACCCATCTAAGGAATTATCGAGGGTACGCTTTAATTTTGAAGATAATATTTGTACATTTTGTGAAGACAACATTGAAACCACTGACCATATATTTTTTCTCCTTCTCATTCCATCGTCACCAGTTTCCTTCTCAAAAGATGATATAACATTCTGTTTACTTATAAGCAACATAACAGATGAACTCTGTGTCAATGTTCTTTTAGGCCTGGCCAAGTTCTTCATTCACAAGAACAGAATGCAAAAATGCTCCCCAAATTTTAATGTCTTCATAAACGATTTTGAAATATAAAAAAAAAAAAAAAAAAATCCTTAAAACTTATGGAAAAATCCAAAAACTAAAAAATATAGTTACCCATGTCCGAGGTTCCTTTTTTTTTTGGTAAAAAAAAAAAAACAAAAAAAAAAAAACAACTTGATTACATGTTACATTCCCCTTGCAATTTTTTTTTTTTTTTTTCGTTTTAATTTCTTATTTGTCTATCTATTGATTTAATTACTTCCTTTTAATTTCTTTTTTTGTCTCGCACTGTAAATTTCTCACAAACCTGTAACACTATTAACTTCTCATTACATACAGAACAAATGTCCTGATGTCCGTTGCTTCCTCATCCCTGGTTGTTTCATTGACATTCAGTTCTACCTTGCTATGTTTATTTGTACATCTGTATATTTGGGTGTACTATTTATGTTCAATTAAAAACAGTTTGATGTCTGAGATTCCTTGTGAACCGCCAACTTAATTACATGTTATATTCCCCTCACAATTTTTTTTTTTCGTTTTTAATTTTATTTTTCTATCTATTTATTTAATTATATCCTTTTAATTTTCTTTTTTTGTCTAGCATTAAAAATTTCTCGCAAACCGTTAACACTATTAACTTCTGATTACTTACACCACGAATGCGCTTATGCCCCCCCACCCATCCCGCTTTTTCCGTACGGAGGCAGACACTGAGATCGAAAGCAAATGGGTGTCATTGAAATGCAGTAACAGGGTGATAACAGCCGTGTTCGAAGTGTGTAGGGGCTTATAGGAGAGCAGAAGCACGTCACGCAATTCACCTGAGTTCGGAGGATCGGGAGTACCAGGGCCCATAGCGGAGAAGCGGAAGAGCGGAGTTATGTGTCTCTTCTCAAAGGCCGGGAAGCTGGGGGGCAGCAGGACCCCTTAGAGCGGCTAATGTGAGCCTTCTCCGGACATAGATCACCCGGACTTATGACTGGAGCTCCCGGACCTCCGGGCACACACATATGTGAATGAGTGGATGAGCTAATGTCGGTTTGGTTGTGGATACGTTTCGGCCAATGCTATCAGCACAGCTATGATTATCCCCAGAACGTTGAGAACGAGCTCCCGGAACTCCAGACATGCGTATATAAAAGAGTGGAATTAAGGTGTGTGTGTGTGTGTGTGTGTGTGTGTGTGTGTGTATACGTGTGGGACAGAAGTAATGTTGGGGACAGAAATTGTTATTAGCCTGCTGGCAGATGACACAACCTTAGTTTTGAAAAATGAACATCAAGTCCCAATAAGTGCTGAAAAAAACCAAAACATTCTCCAAGGCTTCAGGATTGTCATTAAACTTAAAGAAATGCAAACTTCTTGCGCTGCATGACTCGCCACTAAAGGAAATCAGCGATGTTTCTATGAAATCAGAAATAAAATACTTGAGCATTTTCCTATCCAAGGACCAAACGTTAAATCAATCCAGGAACATTGAATCTAAACTGAATCAAAGTAAAGCTTAATTCTAATATATGGCTCCAGAGAGATTTATCAATATTAGGCCGGATATATTTGACTAAAATGGATGTGTTTATCCAGATGTATATACCCAGCGTATTCCAATGCTGCTCCAAATCAACTCGTAAAATCTGTTAACCAAATCAATTTCAACTTTATCTGGAGGAACAGACCACACCATCTAAGAAAAATCACATATGGTGAAAGAAACAAGTGAAGGAGGGCTGAAAGTGATAGAGTCGGACTGCTTGAATGGGACATTGAAGGTGAACTGGTTGAAATCCTGGATCAAACCTCATCGTTCTTTCTGGTATTGTACTCCAAACTACTTATTCAACAAAGTCGGCGGCCTGAGTCTTCTGCTTATCTCTGACTTGGATATCAACAAGATTCCTGTCAAATGTTCAGAGTTCCATAAACAAATATTATTATACTGGAAAATGATATACGTACACAATTTCTCACCACACAGTATAATAGTTTGGAACAATCGATATGTACTGCATGGCAACAAACCTCTGTTTTACAAGGAATGCTTTGAGAAAGGTATATGGTCGATAATTGACTTGATGGATGACACTGGCAGTCCTCTGGACAATGAGCAGTTCTGTACTACACACAGATTCAAGCCTCCCATATTAGAGTTGCTAAAGTTACGAAACGCACTGCCTCGACAATTTGTATTCCTGACCAAAAATATAATGACGCACCGAACCGTACAACCACAGTTACCCCGACTATCACTCCAGGGAATCTCAATTGTGGACAGAAAGCGCGGCAACTCCTTTATTAGGAAATGTTTCACAGGAAACTTATTCCCTGGACGTCAAAAAAAAAAAAAAGGATATTTTAAATAAATTTGATGAGGAATCGATTGCCACGCTGCGAACCATGTATCTGACTCTACCCATACCCCCAAGGCAAAAGAGACCCACTTCAAAATTATGACTGACATCTACCCATCTAAGGAATTATCGAGGGTACGCTTTAATTTTGAAGATAATATTTGTACATTTTGTGAAGACAACATTGAAACCACTGACCATATATTTTTTCTCCTTCTCATTCCATCGTCACCAGTTTCCTTCTCAAAAGATGATATAACATTCTGTTTACTTATAAGCAACATAACAGATGAACTCTGTGTCAATGTTCTTTTAGGCCTGGCCAAGTTCTTCATTCACAAGAACAGAATGCAAAAATGCTCCCCAAATTTTAATGTCTTCATAAACGATTTTGAAATATAAAAAAAAAAAAAAAAAATCCTTAAAACTTATGGAAAAATCCGAAAACAAAAAAATATAGTTACCCATGTCCGAGGTTCCTTTTTTTTTTGGTAAAAAAAAAAAAAAAAACAAAAAAAACAACTTGATTACATGTTACATTCCCCTTGCAATTTTTTTTTTTTTTTTTCGTTTTAATTTCTTATTTGTCTATCTATTGATTTAATTACTTCCTTTTAATTTCTTTTTTTGTCTCGCACTGTAAATTTCTCACAAACCTGTAACACTATTAACTTCTCATTACATACAGAACAAATGTCCTGATGTCCGTTGCTTCCTCATCCCTGGTTGTTTCATTGACATTCAGTTCTACCTTGCTATGTTTATTTGTACATTTGTATATTTGGGTGTACTATTTATGTTCAATTAAAAACAGTTTGATGTCTGAGATTCCTTGTGAACCGCCAACTTAATTACATGTTATATTCCCCTCACAATTTTTTTTTTTCGTTTTTAATTTTATTTTTCTATCTATTTATTTAATTATATCCTTTTAATTTTCTTTTTTTGTCTAGCATTAAAAATTTCTCGCAAACCGTTAACACTATTAACTTCTGATTACTTACAGCACGAATGCGCTTATGCCCCCCCACCCATCCCGCTTTTTCCGTACGGAGGCAGACACTGAGATCGAAAGCAAATGGGTGTCATTGAAATGCAGTAACAGGGTGATAACAGCCGTGTTCGAAGTGTGTAGGGGCTTATAGTAGAGCAGAAGCACGTCACGCAATTCACCTGAGTTCGGAGGATCGGGAGTACCAGGGCCCATAGCGGAGAAGCGGAAGAGCGGAGTTATGTGTCTCTTCTCAAAGGCGGGGAAGCTGGGGGGCAGCAGGACCCCTTAGACCGGCTAATGTGAGCCTACTCCGGACAGATATCACCCGGAGTTATGACTGGAGCTCCCGGACCTCTGGGCACACACATATATGAATGAGTGGATGAGCTAATGTTGGTTTGGTTGTGGATACGTTTCGGCCAATGCTATCAGCACAGCTATGATTATCCCCAGAACGTTGAGAACGAGCTCCCGGAACTCCAGACATGCGTATATAAAAGAGTGGAATTAAGGTGTGTGTGTGTGTGTGTGTGTGTGTGTGTGTGTGTGTATACGTGTGGGACAGAAGTAATGTTGGGGACAGAAATTGTTATTAGCCTGCTGGCAGATGACACAACCTTAGTTTTGAAAAATGAACATCAAGTCCCAATAAGTGCTGAAAAAAACCAAAACATTCTCCAAGGCTTCAGGATTGTCATTAAACTTAAAGAAATGCAAACTTCTTGCGCTGCATGACTCGCCACTAAAGGAAATCAGCGATGTTTCTATGAAATCAGAAATAAAATACTTGAGCATTTTCCTATCCAAGGACCAAACGTTAAATCAATCCAGGAACATTGAATCTAAACTGAATCAAAGTAAAGCTTAATTCTAATATATGGCTCCAGAGAGATTTATCAATATTAGGCCGGATATATTTGACTAAAATGGATGTGTTTATCCAGATGTATATACCCAGCGTATTCCAATGCTGCTCCAAATCAACTCGTAAAATCTGTTAACCAAATCAATTTCAACTTTATCTGGAGGAACAGACCACACCATCTAAGAAAAATCACATATGGTGAAAGAAACAAGTGAAGGAGGGCTGAAAGTGATAGAGTCGGACTGCTTGAATGGGACATTGAAGGTGAACTGGTTGAAATCCTGGATCAAACCTCATCGTTCTTTCTGGTATTGTACTCCAAACTACTTATTCAACAAAGTCGGCGGCCTGAGTCTTCTGCTTATCTCTGACTTGGATATCAACAAGATTCCTGTCAAATGTTCAGAGTTCCATAAACAAATATTATTATACTGGAAAATGATATACGTACACAATTTCTCACCACACAGTATAATAGTTTGGAACAATCGATATGTACTGCATGGCAACAAACCTCTGTTTTACAAGGAATGCTTTGAGAAAGGTATATGGTCGATAATTGACTTGATGGATGACACTGGCAGTCCTCTGGACAATGAGCAGTTCTGTACTACACACAGATTCAAGCCTCCCATATTAGAGTTGCTAAAGTTACGAAACGCACTGCCTCGACAATTTGTATTCCTGACCAAAAATATAATGACGCACCGAACCGTACAACCACAGTTACCCCGACTATCACTCCAGGGAATCTCAATTGTGGACAGAAAGCGCGGCAACTCCTTTATTAGGAAATGTTTCACAGGAAACTTATTCCCTGGACGTCAAAAAAAAAAAAAAGGATATTTTAAATAAATTTGATGAGGAATCGATTGCCACGCTGCGAACTATGTATCTGACTCTACCCATACCCCCAAGGCAAAAGAGACCCACTTCAAAATTATGACTGACATCTACCCATCTAAGGAATTATCGAGGGTACGCTTTAATTTTGAAGATAATATTTGTACATTTTGTGAAGACAACATTGAAACCACTGACCATATATTTTTTCTCCTTCTCATTCCATCGTCACCAGTTTCCTTCTCAAAAGATGATATAACATTCTGTTTACTTATAAGCAACATAACAGATGAACTCTGTGTCAATGTTCTTTTAGGCCTGGCCAAGTTCTTCATTCACAAGAACAGAATGCAAAAATGCTCCCCAAATTTTAATGTCTTCATAAACGATTTTGAAATATAAAAAAAAAAAAAAAAATCCTTAAAACTTATGGAAAAATCCGAAAACAAAAAAATATAGTTACCCATGTCCGAGGTTCCTTTTTTTTTTGGTAAAAAAAAAAAAAAAAAACAAAAAAAACAACTTGATTACATGTTACATTCCCCTTGCAATTTTTTTTTTTTTTTTTCGTTTTAATTTCTTATTTGTCTATCTATTGATTTAATTACTTCCTTTTAATTTCTTTTTTTGTCTCGCACTGTAAATTTCTCACAAACCTGTAACACTATTAACTTCTCATTACATACAGAACAAATGTCCTGATGTCCGTTGCTTCCTCATCCCTGGTTGTTTCATTGACATTCAGTTCTACCTTGCTATGTTTATTTGTACATTTGTATATTTGGGTGTACTATTTATGTTCAATTAAAAACAGTTTGATGTCTGAGATTCCTTGTGAACCGCCAACTTAATTACATGTTATATTCCCCTCACAATTTTTTTTTTTCGTTTTTAATTTTATTTTTCTATCTATTTATTTAATTATATCCTTCTAATTTTCTTTTTTTGTCTAGCATTAAAAATTTCTCGCAAACCGTTAACACTATTAACTTCTGATTACTTACAGCACGAATGCGCTTATGCCCCCCCACCCATCCCGCTTTTTCCGTACGGAGGCAGACACTGAGATCGAAAGCAAATGGGTGTCATTGAAATGCAGTAACAGGGTGATAACAGCCGTGTTCGAAGTGTGTAGGGGCTTATAGGAGAGCAGAAGCACGTCACGCAATTCACCTGAGTTCGGAGGATCGGGAGTACCAGGGCCCATAGCGGAGAAGCGGAAGAGCGGAGTTATGTGTCTCTTCTCAAAGGCGGGGAAGCTGGGGGGCAGCAGGACCCCTTAGACCGGCTAAGGTGAGCCTACTCCGGACAGAGATCACCCGGAGTTATGACTGGAGCTCCCGGACCTCCGGGCACACACATATGTGAATGACTGGATGAGCTAATGTTGGTTTGGTTGTGGATACGTTTCGGCCAATGCTATCAGCACAGCGATGATGAGTTCAGGTGTGTCTGTGTGTGTTTGTGTGTTTGTGTGTGTGTGTGTGTGTGTGTGTGTGTGTGCGTGTGTTTGTGTGTGTGTGAGAGTTTGTTTTTGTGGGTTGGGGGGGGTTCCCGCGGACACGGAGTACCAGGGCCTGGAGCGGATGAGGTGAGGAGCGGAGGAGAGCAGAAGCCCGGACCGTGATTCGCTTGTGTCCAGCGGTTCGGGAGTTCCAGGGCCCGAAACGGAGGAGCGGAGGAGCGGAGGAGCGGAGGAGCGGAGGAGCGGAGGAGCGGAGGACAGCAAAACCCCTTTCTGCAATTCGCCTGAGTCCGGCGGATCGGTAGTACCTGGTTCCGCAGCGGATGAGCGGAGGAGTGGAGGAGATGTTTCTCTTCTCAGAGGCGGCGAGGGGGGGGGGGCAGGACCCCTTACCCTTATCCCCCCCGGACGTTTGAGTGGAGCTCCCGGACCTCCGGGCACGCACATGCGAATGACTGGATCACAGGGAGTGCCAGGGCCTGGAGCGGATGAGCAGAGGAGAGGCGGAGGGCAGAAGCCCGGCCCTGTTCAAGAGTTCCAGGGTCCAAAGCGGGGGAGCGAAGAAGCGGAGGAGGGGAGGAGAGCAGAAGAGCAAAAAACTGGCCCGGAATTCACCGAAGTCCCGCGGATCGGGAGTTCCAGGGCCCGGAGCGGAAGAGCGGAGGAGCGGAGGAGAGGAGGAGCGGAGCAAAGCTAAGCCCGTCTTAACAACAAGGAAATTACAGATGAGGCTATAATTTCTAATGAAAACTTTAAATTCTATAGCCACGTATACACTTCGACATTGTCAAAAAGCGATTGTGACTCCTTTCCATTAAATATTCCTCAATATATCCCAAAAATAAACAACAAACAATATATGTTTGTTTATATATGTTTATATATAAACAACAAAAAATATACAGTTTGATGTCTGAGATTCCTTGTGAATCGCCAACTTAATTACATGTCGTATTCCCCTTGCATTTTTTTTTTTTGGTTTTAATTTCATTTGTCTATCTATTTATCTAATTATTTCCTTTTAATTTCGTTTTTTGTCTAGCACTGTAAATTTCTCACAAACCTGTAACACTATTAACTTCTCATTACATACAGAACAAATGTCCTCATGTCCGTTGCTTCCTCATGCCTGGTTGTTTCATTGACATTCAGTTCTACCTTGCTATGTTTATTTGTACATTTGTATATTTGGGTGTACTATTTATGTTCAATTAAAAACAGTTTGATGTCTGAGATTCCCTGTGAACCGCCAACTTAATTACATGTTATATTCCCCTCACAATTTTTTTTTTTTCGTTTTTAATTTTATTTTTCTATCTATTTATTTAATTATATCCTTTTAATTTTCTTTTTTTGTCTAGCATTAAAAATTTCTCGCAAACCGTTAACACTATTAACTTCTGATTACTTACAGCACGAATGCGCTTATGCCCCCCCACCCCCCACCCCCCCGCTTTTTCCGTACGGTGGCAGACACTGAGATCGAAAGCAAATGGGTGTCATTGAAATGCAGTAACAGGGTGATAACAGCCGTGTTCGAAGTGTGTAGGGGCTTATAGTAGAGCAGAAGCACGTCACGCAATTCACCTGAGTTCGGAGGATCGGGAGTACCAGGGCCCATAGCGGAGAAGCGGAAGAGCGGAGTTATGTGTCTCTTCTCAAAGGCCGGGAAGCTGGGGGGCAGCAGGACCCCTTAGAGCGGCTAATGTGAGCCTTCTCCGGACATAGATCACCCGGACTTATGACTGGAGCTCCCGGACCTCTGGGCACACACATATGTGAATGAGTGGATGAGCTAATGTTGGTTTGGTTGTGGAAACGTTTCGGCCAATGCTATTAGCACAGCTATGATGAGTTCAGGTGTGTCTGTGTGTGTTTGTGTGTGTGTGTGTGTGTGTGTGTGTGCGTGTGTTTGTGTGTGTGTGAGAGTTTGTTTTTGTGGGTTGGGGGGGGTTCCCGCGGACACGGAGTACCAGGGCCTGGAGCGGATGAGGTGAGGAGCGGAGGAGAGCAGAAGCCCGGACCGTGATTCGCTTGTGTCCAGCGGTTCGGGAGTTCCAGGGCCCGAAACGGAGGAGCGGAGGAGCGGAGGACGGCAAAACCCCTTTCTGCAATTCGCCTGAGTCCGGCGGATCGGTAATACCTGGTTCCGCAGCGGAGGAGCGGAGGAGTGGAGGAGATGTTTCTCTTCTCAGAGGCGGCGAGGAGGGGGGGAGAGGGACAGGACCCCTTACCCTTACCCCCCCCGGACGTTTGAGTGGAGCTCCCGGACCTCCGGGCACGCACATGCGAATGACTGGATCACAGGGAGTGCCAGGGCCTGGAGCGGATGAGCAGAGGAGAGGCGGAGGGCAGAAGCCCGGCCCTGTTCAAGAGTTCCAGGGTCCAAAGCGGGGGAGCGAAGAAGCGGAGGAGGGGAGGAGAGCAGAAGAGCAAAAAAACTGGCCCGGAATTCACCGAAGTCCCGCGGATCGGGAGTTCCAGGGCCCGGAGCGGAAGAGCGGAGGAGAGGAGGAGCGGAGCAAAGCGGAAGCCCGTCTTAACAACAAGGAAATTACAGATGAGGCTATCATTTCCAATGAAAACTTTAAATTCTATAGCCACCTATACACTTCGACATTGTCAAAAAGCGATTGTGACTCCTTTCCATTAAATATTCCTCAATATATCCCAAAAATAAACAACAAACAATATATGTTTGTTTATATATGTTTATATATAAACAACAAAAAATATACAGTTTGATGTCTGAGATTCCTTGTGAATCGCCAACTTAATTACATGTCGTATTCCCCTTGCATTTTTTTTTTTCGGTTTTAATTTCATTGGTCTATCTATTTATTTAATTATTTCCTTTTAATTTCTTTTTTTGTCTAGCAATGTAAATTTCTCACAAACCGTTAACACTATTAACTTCTGATTACATACAGAACGAATGTCCTTATGTCCTTTTCTTCTTCATGCCTGGTTGTTTCATTGACATTCAGTTCTACCTTGCCATGTTTATTTGTACATTTGCGTGTACTATTTATGTTCAATTAAAAAAAAAAAAAAAAAAAGAATGAGAGGCTGAGAAAATCTCCATGTCTCTCTCTCTCCCCCCTTAATGCCCCCCCGCTTTTTCCGTACGTTGGCAGACAATGAGATCAAAAGCAAATGGGTGTCATCGTAATGCAGTAACAGGGTGATAAAGGCCATGTTAGAAGTGTGTATGGGCTTATTTTACAGGCTTTCCCCTGGTACTCCATGGATTACCAGGGGCGTTTCTGCCGTGAAGCTGAAAGGAGCTGTTTCGGTGTTCCTGTTTATAAATCCACTCAGCAATGAGGTGAAAAGCACATCGGTATCGATATAATTCGGTAACAGGGCGATAACATCCATGTATTCCGCTCTGGGCCCTGGTACTCCTCGGGGGGGTGAACGCCGGGCCGAACTAGTCCTGGTACTCCATGGAGTACCAGAGGCCCGCCGCAGTGAGAGTAAATGGAGCAATTTGGGTGTTCAATTGTAAAAAGCGGCCTAAAATCCGTGTGGAAAGCAAACGAGTGTTGTTTTAAGACAGTGTGAGGGTGACAGCAATCTCTCCAAGAAGCTTTCTTGGGTTATTTCTGAGGTTTCTC
>NW_028234041.1:227500-242500 GCF_037954325.1 Fistularia commersonii | reverse complement strand
GTCCCAGGCTCTTTCCTTTCCTCCTCTCTCTCTGCTTCCGAACACGCACTCCTCCTCTTCTTCTTCTTCTTGTTCTTCGACCCACAGTAGCCCGATTTCCATTAGTACCCTGTAGGTCATCAGTACCAATGGCGGTCGTTGTTAACCCGGTCCGCGACCCATCCGGTATGGTATAGTTATGGTTGACTCGCATGTTTGGTTTTGGCAAACGTTTTACGCCGGATGCCCCTCCTGACGCAACCCTCTGCATTTATCCGGGCTTGGGACCGGCACAGGGAGACACTGCTCCGTGCCCCCCCCCCCCCCCAAAGGCAGGCTTGGAGAGACACGGGCCAGTGCCGCCCTGAGGCTGCATTACCCTCTCTTTCTTACATTTATTATAAAAATATGCTTATCTTCCTTTTAGCTCATCACACATGTCTTTATGATTTTCAGTCCATGCCTCAGCCGGCCTGAAGCTCCACTGATGCGCATGTGCGGATGCCTCTATCTAGCGGACATAAAATAAAGACAATCATTCAAATGTGAATGAGTCGGCGTGATGCTCCGGGATGTGTGGAGCTCAGGGAGCTCCACGAGTGAGGGAGTTAAGTTAGGGCGGGGGTGCAAGTAGGCTCTAGGATTCCCCGAGTCGGGGCGAGCGATGGGTTTAGAGGCGTATCGCATTGAAGATAATGGCCGCATATCCTTCTTGGACTTTTCTAAAGCCTTTGACTCGGTCGAACATCCATTTATCATAGCAACGCTCGAACATTTTGGATTTGGTTAAATATTCAGGAATGTGATCCGTGGGCTCTATGAGAATATTCATAGCTGTGTCACCCTGCCAAGCGGCACCACTCCGAGCTTCCATGTTGATGTGGGAATCCCCCAAGGTTGCCCCATCTCACCCTATTTATTTATAATTGCTACCGAAATGCTAGCCGTTTATGTTGAAAAGAGCAACGATATCCAAAAGTTAGACGTGCTGGGGACTGAAATTGTTATTAGCCTGCTGGCAGATGACACAACCTTAGTTTTGAAAAATGAACATCAAGTCCCAATAAGTGCCGAAAACAACCAAAACATTCTCCAAGGCTTCAGGATTGTCATTAAACTTAAAGAAATGCAAACTTCTTGCGCTGCATGACTCGCCACTAAAGGAAATCAGCGATGTTTCCATGAAATCAGAAATAAAATACTTGAGCATTTTCCTATCCAAGGACCAAACGTTAAATCAATCCAGGAACATTGAATCTAAACTGAATCAAAGTAAAGCTTAATTCTAATATATGGCTCCAGAGAGATTTATCAATATTAGGCCGGATATATTTGACTAAAATGGATGTGTTTATCCAGATGTATATACCCAGCGTATTCCAATGCTGCTCCAAATCAACTCGTAAAATCTGTTAACCAAATCAATTTCAACTTTATCTGGAGGAACAGACCACACCATCTAAGAAAAATCACATATGGTGAAAGAAACAAGTGAAGGAGGGCTGAAAGTGATAGAGTCGGACTGCTTGAATGGGACATTGAAGGTGAACTGGTTGAAATCCTGGATCAAACCTCATCGTTCTTTCTGGTATTGTACTCCAAACTACTTATTCAACAAAGTCGGCGGCCTGAGTCTTCTGCTTATCTCTGACTTGGATATCAACAAGATTCCTGTCAAATGTTCAGAGTTCCATAAACAAATATTATTATACTGGAAAATGATATACGTACACAATTTCTCACCACACAGTATAATAGTTTGGAACAATCGATATGTACTGCATGGCAACAAACCTCTGTTTTACAAGGAATGCTTTGAGAAAGGTATATGGTCGATAATTGACTTGATGGATGACACTGGCAGTCCTCTGGACAATGAGCAGTTCTGTACTACACACAGATTCAAGCCTCCCATATTAGAGTTGCTAAAGTTACGAAACGCACTGCCTCGACAATTTGTATTCCTGACCAAAAATATAATGACGCACCGAACCGTACAACCACAGTTACCCCGACTATCACTCCAGGGAATCTCAATTGTGGACAGAAAGCGCGGCAACTCCTTTATTAGGAAATGTTTCACAGGAAACTTATTCCCTGGACGTCAAAAAAAAAAAAAAGGATATTTTAAATAAATTTGATGAGGAATCGATTGCCACGCTGCGAACCATGTATCTGACTCTACCCATACCCCCAAGGCAAAAGAGACCCACTTCAAAATTATGACTGACATCTACCCATCTAAGGAATTATCGAGGGTACGCTTTAATTTTGAAGATAATATTTGTACATTTTGTGAAGACAACATTGAAACCACTGACCATATATTTTTTCTCCTTCTCATTCCATCGTCACCAGTTTCCTTCTCAAAAGATGATATAACATTCTGTTTACTTATAAGCAACATAACAGATGAACTCTGTGTCAATGTTCTTTTAGGCCTGGCCAAGTTCTTCATTCACAAGAACAGAATGCAAAAATGCTCCCCAAATTTTAATGTCTTCATAAACGATTTTGAAATATAAAAAAAAAAAAAAAAAATCCTTAAAACTTATGGAAAAATCCGAAAACAAAAAAATATAGTTACCCATGTCCGAGGTTCCTTTTTTTTTTGGTAAAAAAAAAAAAAACAAAAAAAAAAAAACAACTTGATTACATGTTACATTCCCCTTGCAATTTTTTTTTTTTTTTTCGTTTTAATTTCTTATTTGTCTATCTATTGATTTAATTACTTCCTTTTAATTTCTTTTTTTGTCTCGCACTGTAAATTTCTCACAAACCTGTAACACTATTAACTTCTCATTACATACAGAACAAATGTCCTGATGTCCGTTGCTTCCTCATCCCTGGTTGTTTCATTGACATTCAGTTCTACCTTGCTATGTTTATTTGTACATTTGTATATTTGGGTGTACTATTTATGTTCAATTAAAAACAGTTTGATGTCTGAGATTCCTTGTGAACCGCCAACTTAATTACATGTTATATTCCCCTCACAATTTTTTTTTTTCGTTTTTAATTTTATTTTTCTATCTATTTATTTAATTATATCCTTCTAATTTTCTTTTTTTGTCTAGCATTAAAAATTTCTCGCAAACCGTTAACACTATTAACTTCTGATTACTTACACCACGAATGCGCTTATGCCCCCCCACCCATCCCGCTTTTTCCGTACGGAGGCAGACACTGAGATCGAAAGCAAATGGGTGTCATTGAAATGCAGTAACAGGGTGATAACAGCCGTGTTCGAAGTGTGTAGGGGCTTATAGGAGAGCAGAAGCACGTCACGCAATTCACCTGAGTTCGGAGGATCGGGAGTACCAGGGCCCATAGCGGAGAAGCGGAAGAGCGGAGTTATGTGTCTCTTCTCAAAGGCGGGGAAACTGGGGGGCAGCAGGACCCCTTAGACCGGCTAATGTGAGTCTTCTCCGGACATAGATCACCCGGACTTATGACTGGAGCTCCCGGACCTCTGGGCACACACATATGTGAATGAGTGGATGAGCTAATGTTGGTTTGGTTGTGGATAAGTTTCGGCCAATGCTATCAGCACAGCTATGATTATCCCCAGAACGTTGAGAACGAGCTCCCGGAACTCCAGACATGCGTATATAAAAGAGTGGAATTAAGGTGTGTGTGTGTGTGTGTGTGTGTGTGTGTGTGTGTGTGTGTGTGTATACGTGTGGGACAGAAGTAATGTTGGGGACAGAAATTGTTATTAGCCTGCTGGCAGATGACACAACCTTAGTTTTGAAAAATGAACATCAAGTCCCAATAAGTGCTGAAAACAACCAAAACATTCTCCAAGGCTTCAGGATTGTCATTAAACTTAAAGAAATGCAAACTTCTTGCGCTGCATGACTCGCCACTAAAGGAAATCAGCGATGTTTCCATGAAATCAGAAATAAAATACTTGAGCATTTTCCTATCCAAGGACCAAACGTTAAATCAATCCAGGAACATTGAATCTAAACTGAATCAAAGTAAAGCTTAATTCTAATATATGGCTCCAGAGAGATTTATCAATATTAGGCCGGATATATTTGACTAAAATGGATGTGTTTATCCAGATGTATATACCCAGCGTATTCCAATGCTGCTCCAAATCAACTCGTAAAATCTGTTAACCAAATCAATTTCAACTTTATCTGGAGGAACAGACCACACCATCTAAGAAAAATCACATATGGTGAAAGAAACAAGTGAAGGAGGGCTGAAAGTGATAGAGTCGGACTGCTTGAATGGGACATTGAAGGTGAACTGGTTGAAATCCTGGATCAAACCTCATCGTTCTTTCTGGTATTGTACTCCAAACTACTTATTCAACAAAGTCGGCGGCCTGAGTCTTCTGCTTATCTCTGACTTGGATATCAACAAGATTCCTGTCAAATGTTCAGAGTTCCATAAACAAATATTATTATACTGGAAAATGATATACGTACACAATTTCTCACCACACAGTATAATAGTTTGGAACAATCGATATGTACTGCATGGCAACAAACCTCTGTTTTACAAGGAATGCTTTGAGAAAGGTATATGGTCGATAATTGACTTGATGGATGACACTGGCAGTCCTCTGGACAATGAGCAGTTCTGTACTACACACAGATTCAAGCCTCCCATATTAGAGTTGCCAAAGTTACGAAACGCACTGCCTCGACAATTTGTATTCCTGACCAAAAATATAATGACGCACCGAACCGTACAACCACAGTTACCCCGACTATCACTCCAGGGAATCTCAATTGTGGACAGAAAGCGCGGCAACTCCTTTATTAGGAAATGTTTCACAGGAAACTTATTCCCTGGACGTCAAAAAAAAAAAAAAGGATATTTTAAATAAATTTGATGAGGAATCGATTGCCACGCTGCGAACCATGTATCTGACTCTACCCATACCCCCAAGGCAAAAGAGACCCACTTCAAAATTATGACTGACATCTACCCATCTAAGGAATTATCGAGGGTACGCTTTAATTTTGAAGATAATATTTGTACATTTTGTGAAGACAACATTGAAACCACTGACCATATATTTTTTCTCCTTCTCATTCCATCGTCACCAGTTTCCTTCTCAAAAGATGATATAACATTCTGTTTACTTATAAGCAACATAACAGATGAACTCTGTGTCAATGTTCTTTTAGGCCTGGCCAAGTTCTTCATTCACAAGAACAGAATGCAAAAATGCTCCCCAAATTTTAATGTCTTCATAAACGATTTTGAAATATAAAAAAAAAAAAAAAAAAATCCTTAAAACTTATGGAAAAATCCAAAAACTAAAAAATATAGTTACCCATGTCCGAGGTTCCTTTTTTTTTTGGTAAAAAAAAAAAAACAAAAAAAAAAAAACAACTTGATTACATGTTACATTCCCCTTGCAATTTTTTTTTTTTTTTTTCGTTTTAATTTCTTATTTGTCTATCTATTGATTTAATTACTTCCTTTTAATTTCTTTTTTTGTCTCGCACTGTAAATTTCTCACAAACCTGTAACACTATTAACTTCTCATTACATACAGAACAAATGTCCTGATGTCCGTTGCTTCCTCATCCCTGGTTGTTTCATTGACATTCAGTTCTACCTTGCTATGTTTATTTGTACATCTGTATATTTGGGTGTACTATTTATGTTCAATTAAAAACAGTTTGATGTCTGAGATTCCTTGTGAACCGCCAACTTAATTACATGTTATATTCCCCTCACAATTTTTTTTTTTCGTTTTTAATTTTATTTTTCTATCTATTTATTTAATTATATCCTTTTAATTTTCTTTTTTTGTCTAGCATTAAAAATTTCTCGCAAACCGTTAACACTATTAACTTCTGATTACTTACACCACGAATGCGCTTATGCCCCCCCACCCATCCCGCTTTTTCCGTACGGAGGCAGACACTGAGATCGAAAGCAAATGGGTGTCATTGAAATGCAGTAACAGGGTGATAACAGCCGTGTTCGAAGTGTGTAGGGGCTTATAGGAGAGCAGAAGCACGTCACGCAATTCACCTGAGTTCGGAGGATCGGGAGTACCAGGGCCCATAGCGGAGAAGCGGAAGAGCGGAGTTATGTGTCTCTTCTCAAAGGCCGGGAAGCTGGGGGGCAGCAGGACCCCTTAGAGCGGCTAATGTGAGCCTTCTCCGGACATAGATCACCCGGACTTATGACTGGAGCTCCCGGACCTCCGGGCACACACATATGTGAATGAGTGGATGAGCTAATGTCGGTTTGGTTGTGGATACGTTTCGGCCAATGCTATCAGCACAGCTATGATTATCCCCAGAACGTTGAGAACGAGCTCCCGGAACTCCAGACATGCGTATATAAAAGAGTGGAATTAAGGTGTGTGTGTGTGTGTGTGTGTGTGTGTGTGTGTATACGTGTGGGACAGAAGTAATGTTGGGGACAGAAATTGTTATTAGCCTGCTGGCAGATGACACAACCTTAGTTTTGAAAAATGAACATCAAGTCCCAATAAGTGCTGAAAAAAACCAAAACATTCTCCAAGGCTTCAGGATTGTCATTAAACTTAAAGAAATGCAAACTTCTTGCGCTGCATGACTCGCCACTAAAGGAAATCAGCGATGTTTCCATGAAATCAGAAATAAAATACTTGAGCATTTTCCTATCCAAGGACCAAACGTTAAATCAATCCAGGAACATTGAATCTAAACTGAATCAAAGTAAAGCTTAATTCTAATATATGGCTCCAGAGAGATTTATCAATATTAGGCCGGATATATTTGACTAAAATGGATGTGTTTATCCAGATGTATATACCCAGCGTATTCCAATGCTGCTCCAAATCAACTCGTAAAATCTGTTAACCAAATCAATTTCAACTTTATCTGGAGGAACAGACCACACCATCTAAGAAAAATCACATATGGTGAAAGAAACAAGTGAAGGAGGGCTGAAAGTGATAGAGTCGGACTGCTTGAATGGGACATTGAAGGTGAACTGGTTGAAATCCTGGATCAAACCTCATCGTTCTTTCTGGTATTGTACTCCAAACTACTTATTCAACAAAGTCGGCGGCCTGAGTCTTCTGCTTATCTCTGACTTGGATATCAACAAGATTCCTGTCAAATGTTCAGAGTTCCATAAACAAATATTATTATACTGGAAAATGATATACGTACACAATTTCTCACCACACAGTATAATAGTTTGGAACAATCGATATGTACTGCATGGCAACAAACCTCTGTTTTACAAGGAATGCTTTGAGAAAGGTATATGGTCGATAATTGACTTGATGGATGACACTGGCAGTCCTCTGGACAATGAGCAGTTCTGTACTACACACAGATTCAAGCCTCCCATATTAGAGTTGCTAAAGTTACGAAACGCACTGCCTCGACAATTTGTATTCCTGACCAAAAATATAATGACGCACCGAACCGTACAACCACAGTTACCCCGACTATCACTCCAGGGAATCTCAATTGTGGACAGAAAGCGCGGCAACTCCTTTATTAGGAAATGTTTCACAGGAAACTTATTCCCTGGACGTCAAAAAAAAAAAAAAGGATATTTTAAATAAATTTGATGAGGAATCGATTGCCACGCTGCGAACCATGTATCTGACTCTACCCATACCCCCAAGGCAAAAGAGACCCACTTCAAAATTATGACTGACATCTACCCATCTAAGGAATTATCGAGGGTACGCTTTAATTTTGAAGATAATATTTGTACATTTTGTGAAGACAACATTGAAACCACTGACCATATATTTTTTCTCCTTCTCATTCCATCGTCACCAGTTTCCTTCTCAAAAGATGATATAACATTCTGTTTACTTATAAGCAACATAACAGATGAACTCTGTGTCAATGTTCTTTTAGGCCTGGCCAAGTTCTTCATTCACAAGAACAGAATGCAAAAATGCTCCCCAAATTTTAATGTCTTCATAAACGATTTTGAAATATAAAAAAAAAAAAAAAAAAATCCTTAAAACTTATGGAAAAATCCGAAAACAAAAAAATATAGTTACCCATGTCCGAGGTTCCTTTTTTTTTTGGTAAAAAAAAAAAAAAAAACAAAAAAAACAACTTGATTACATGTTACATTCCCCTTGCAATTTTTTTTTTTTTTTTCGTTTTAATTTCTTATTTGTCTATCTATTGATTTAATTACTTCCTTTTAATTTCTTTTTTTGTCTCGCACTGTAAATTTCTCACAAACCTGTAACACTATTAACTTCTCATTACATACAGAACAAATGTCCTGATGTCCGTTGCTTCCTCATCCCTGGTTGTTTCATTGACATTCAGTTCTACCTTGCTATGTTTATTTGTACATCTGTATATTTGGGTGTACTATTTATGTTCAATTAAAAACAGTTTGATGTCTGAGATTCCTTGTGAACCGCCAACTTAATTACATGTTATATTCCCCTCACAATTTTTTTTTTTCGTTTTTAATTTTATTTTTCTATCTATTTATTTAATTATATCCTTTTAATTTTCTTTTTTTGTCTAGCATTAAAAATTTCTCGCAAACCGTTAACACTATTAACTTCTGATTACTTACAGCACGAATGCGCTTATGCCCCCCCACCCATCCCGCTTTTTCCGTACGGAGGCAGACACTGAGATCGAAAGCAAATGGGTGTCATTGAAATGCAGTAACAGGGTGATAACAGCCGTGTTCGAAGTGTGTAGGGGCTTATAGTAGAGCAGAAGCACGTCACGCAATTCACCTGAGTTCGGAGGATCGGGAGTACCAGGGCCCATAGCGGAGAAGCGGAAGAGCGGAGTTATGTGTCTCTTCTCAAAGGCGGGGAAGCTGGGGGGCAGCAGGACCCCTTAGACCGGCTAATGTGAGCCTACTCCGGACAGATATCACCCGGAGTTATGACTGGAGCTCCCGGACCTCCGGGCACACACATATATGAATGAGTGGATGAGCTAATGTCGGTTTGGTTGTGGATACGTTTCGGCCAATGCTATCAGCACAGCTATGATTATCCCCAGAACGTTGAGAACGAGCTCCCGGAACTCCAGACATGCGTATATAAAAGAGTGGAATTAAGGTGTGTGTGTGTGTGTGTGTGTGTGTGTGTGTGTGTGTATACGTGTGGGACAGAAGTAATGTTGGGGACAGAAATTGTTATTAGCCTGCTGGCAGATGACACAACCTTAGTTTTGAAAAATGAACATCAAGTCCCAATAAGTGCTGAAAAAAACCAAAACATTCTCCAAGGCTTCAGGATTGTCATTAAACTTAAAGAAATGCAAACTTCTTGCGCTGCATGACTCGCCACTAAAGGAAATCAGCGATGTTTCTATGAAATCAGAAATAAAATACTTGAGCATTTTCCTATCCAAGGACCAAACGTTAAATCAATCCAGGAACATTGAATCTAAACTGAATCAAAGTAAAGCTTAATTCTAATATATGGCTCCAGAGAGATTTATCAATATTAGGCCGGATATATTTGACTAAAATGGATGTGTTTATCCAGATGTATATACCCAGCGTATTCCAATGCTGCTCCAAATCAACTCGTAAAATCTGTTAACCAAATCAATTTCAACTTTATCTGGAGGAACAGACCACACCATCTAAGAAAAATCACATATGGTGAAAGAAACAAGTGAAGGAGGGCTGAAAGTGATAGAGTCGGACTGCTTGAATGGGACATTGAAGGTGAACTGGTTGAAATCCTGGATCAAACCTCATCGTTCTTTCTGGTATTGTACTCCAAACTACTTATTCAACAAAGTCGGCGGCCTGAGTCTTCTGCTTATCTCTGACTTGGATATCAACAAGATTCCTGTCAAATGTTCAGAGTTCCATAAACAAATATTATTATACTGGAAAATGATATACGTACACAATTTCTCACCACACAGTATAATAGTTTGGAACAATCGATATGTACTGCATGGCAACAAACCTCTGTTTTACAAGGAATGCTTTGAGAAAGGTATATGGTCGATAATTGACTTGATGGATGACACTGGCAGTCCTCTGGACAATGAGCAGTTCTGTACTACACACAGATTCAAGCCTCCCATATTAGAGTTGCTAAAGTTACGAAACGCACTGCCTCGACAATTTGTATTCCTGACCAAAAATATAATGACGCACCGAACCGTACAACCACAGTTACCCCGACTATCACTCCAGGGAATCTCAATTGTGGACAGAAAGCGCGCAACTCCTTTATTAGGAAATGTTTCACAGGAAACTTATTCCCTGGACGTCAAAAAAAAAAAAAAGGATATTTTAAATAAATTTGATGAGGAATCGATTGCCACGCTGCGAACTATGTATCTGACTCTACCCATACCCCCAAGGCAAAAGAGACCCACTTCAAAATTATGACTGACATCTACCCATCTAAGGAATTATCGAGGGTACGCTTTAATTTTGAAGATAATATTTGTACATTTTGTGAAGACAACATTGAAACCACTGACCATATATTTTTTCTCCTTCTCATTCCATCGTCACCAGTTTCCTTCTCAAAAGATGATATAACATTCTGTTTACTTATAAGCAACATAACAGATGAACTCTGTGTCAATGTTCTTTTAGGCCTGGCCAAGTTCTTCATTCACAAGAACAGAATGCAAAAATGCTCCCCAAATTTTAATGTCTTCATAAACGATTTTGAAATATAAAAAAAAAAAAAAAAATCCTTAAAACTTATGGAAAAATCCGAAAACAAAAAAATATAGTTACCCATGTCCGAGGTTCCTTTTTTTTTTGGTAAAAAAAAAAAAAAAACAAAAAAAACAACTTGATTACATGTTACATTCCCCTTGCAATTTTTTTTTTTTTTTTTCGTTTTAATTTCTTATTTGTCTATCTATTGATTTAATTACTTCCTTTTAATTTCTTTTTTTGTCTCGCACTGTAAATTTCTCACAAACCTGTAACACTATTAACTTCTCATTACATACAGAACAAATGTCCTGATGTCCGTTGCTTCCTCATCCCTGGTTGTTTCATTGACATTCAGTTCTACCTTGCTATGTTTATTTGTACATTTGTATATTTGGGTGTACTATTTATGTTCAATTAAAAACAGTTTGATGTCTGAGATTCCTTGTGAACCGCCAACTTAATTACATGTTATATTCCCCTCACAATTTTTTTTTTTCGTTTTTAATTTTATTTTTCTATCTATTTATTTAATTATATCCTTCTAATTTTCTTTTTTTGTCTAGCATTAAAAATTTCTCGCAAACCGTTAACACTATTAACTTCTGATTACTTACAGCACGAATGCGCTTATGCCCCCCCACCCATCCCGCTTTTTCCGTACGGAGGCAGACACTGAGATCGAAAGCAAATGGGTGCCATTGAAATGCAGTAACAGGGTGATAACAGCCGTGTTCGAAGTGTGTAGGGGCTTATAGGAGAGCAGAAGCACGTCACGCAATTCACCTGAGTTCGGAGGATCGGGAGTACCAGGGCCCATAGCGGAGAAGCGGAAGAGCGGAGTTATGTGTCTCTTCTCAAAGGCGGGGAAGCTGGGGGGCAGCAGGACCCCTTAGACCGGCTAATGTGAGCCTACTCCGGACAGAGATCACCCGGAGTTATGACTGGAGCTCCCGGACCTCTGGGCACACACATATGTGAATGACTGGATGAGCTAATGTTGGTTTGGTTGTGGATACGTTTCGGCCAATGCTATCAGCACAGCGATGATGAGTTCAGGTGTGTCTGTGTGTGTTTGTGTGTTTGTGTGTGTGTGTGTGTGTGTGTGTGTGTGTGCGTGTGTTTGTGTGTGTGTGAGAGTTTGTTTTTGTGGGTTGGGGGGGGTTCCCGCGGACACGGAGTACCAGGGCCTGGAGCGGATGAGGTGAGGAGCGGAGGAGAGCAGAAGCCCGGACCGTGATTCGCTTGTGTCCAGCGGTTCGGGAGTTCCAGGGCCCGAAACGGAGGAGCGGAGGAGCGGAGGAGCGGAGGAGCGGAGGAGCGGAGGAGCGGAGGACAGCAAAACCCCTTTCTGCAATTCGCCTGAGTCCGGCGGATCGGTAGTACCTGGTTCCGCAGCGGATGAGCGGAGGAGTGGAGGAGATGTTTCTCTTCTCAGAGGCGGCGAGGGGGGGGGGCAGGACCCCTTACCCTTTTCCCCCCCGGACGTTTGAGTGGAGCTCCCGGACCTCCGGGCACGCACATGCGAATGACTGGATCACAGGGAGTGCCAGGGCCTGGAGCGGATGAGCAGAGGAGAGGCGGAGGGCAGAAGCCCGGCCCTGTTCAAGAGTTCCAGGGTCCAAAGCGGGGGAGCGAAGAAGCGGAGGAGGGGAGGAGAGCAGAAGAGCAAAAAACTGGCCCGGAATTCACCGAAGTCCCGCGGATCGGGAGTTCCAGGGCCCGGAGCGGAAGAGCGGAGGAGCGGAGGAGAGGAGGAGCGGAGCAAAGCTAAGCCCGTCTTAACAACAAGGAAATTACAGATGAGGCTATAATTTCTAATGAAAACTTTAAATTCTATAGCCACGTATACACTTCGACATTGTCAAAAAGCGATTGTGACTCCTTTCCATTAAATATTCCTCAATATATCCCAAAAATAAACAACAAACAATATATGTTTGTTTATATATGTTTATATATAAACAACAAAAAATATACAGTTTGATGTCTGAGATTCCTTGTGAATCGCCAACTTAATTACATGTCGTATTCCCCTTGCATTTTTTTTTTTTGGTTTTAATTTCATTTGTCTATCTATTTATCTAATTATTTCCTTTTAATTTCGTTTTTTGTCTAGCACTGTAAATTTCTCACAAACCTGTAACACTATTAACTTCTCATTACATACAGAACAAATGTCCTCATGTCCGTTGCTTCCTCATGCCTGGTTGTTTCATTGACATTCAGTTCTACCTTGCTATGTTTATTTGTACATTTGTATATTTGGGTGTACTATTTATGTTCAATTAAAAACAGTTTGATGTCTGAGATTCCCTGTGAACCGCCAACTTAATTACATGTTATATTCCCCTCACAATTTTTTTTTTTTCGTTTTTAATTTTATTTTTCTATCTATTTATTTAATTATATCCTTTTAATTTTCTTTTTTTGTCTAGCATTAAAAATTTCTCGCAAACCGTTAACACTATTAACTTCTGATTACTTACAGCACGAATGCGCTTATGCCCCCCCACCCCCCACCCCCCCGCTTTTTCCGTACGGTGGCAGACACTGAGATCGAAAGCAAATGGGTGTCATTGAAATGCAGTAACAGGGTGATAACAGCCGTGTTCGAAGTGTGTAGGGGCTTATAGTAGAGCAGAAGCACGTCACGCAATTCACCTGAGTTCGGAGGATCGGGAGTACCAGGGCCCATAGCGGAGAAGCGGAAGAGCGGAGTTATGTGTCTCTTCTCAAAGGCCGGGAAGCTGGGGGGCAGCAGGACCCCTTAGAGCGGCTAATGTGAGCCTTCTCCGGACATAGATCACCCGGACTTATGACTGGAGCTCCCGGACCTCTGGGCACACACATATGTGAATGAGTGGATGAGCTAATGTTGGTTTGGTTGTGGAAACGTTTCGGCCAATGCTATTAGCACAGCTATGATGAGTTCAGGTGTGTCTGTGTGTGTTTGTGTGTTTGTGTGTGTGTGTGTGTGTGTGTGTGTGCGTGTGTTTGTGTGTGTGTGAGAGTTTGTTTTTGTGGGTTGGGGGGGGTTCCCGCGGACACGGAGTACCAGGGCCTGGAGCGGATGAGGTGAGGAGCGGAGGAGAGCAGAAGCCCGGACCGTGATTCGCTTGTGTCCAGCGGTTCGGGAGTTCCAGGGCCCGAAACGGAGGAGCGGAGGAGCGGAGGACGGCAAAACCCCTTTCTGCAATTCGCCTGAGTCCGGCGGATCGGTAATACCTGGTTCCGCAGCGGAGGAGCGGAGGAGTGGAGGAGATGTTTCTCTTCTCAGAGGCGGCGAGGAGGGGGGGAGAGGGACAGGACCCCTTACCCTTACCCCCCCCGGACGTTTGAGTGGAGCTCCCGGACCTCCGGGCACGCACATGCGAATGACTGGATCACAGGGAGTGCCAGGGCCTGGAGCGGATGAGCAGAGGAGAGGCGGAGGGCAGAAGCCCGGCCCTGTTCAAGAGTTCCAGGGTCCAAAGCGGGGGAGCGAAGAAGCGGAGGAGGGGAGGAGAGCAGAAGAGCAAAAAAACTGGCCCGGAATTCACCGAAGTCCCGCGGATCGGGAGTTCCAGGGCCCGGAGCGGAAGAGCGGAGGAGAGGAGGAGCGGAGCAAAGCGGAAGCCCGTCTTAACAACAAGGAAATTACAGATGAGGCTATCATTTCCAATGAAAACTTTAAATTCTATAGCCACCTATACACTTCGACATTGTCAAAAAGCGATTGTGACTCCTTTCCATTAAATTTTCCTCAATATATCCCAAAAATAAACAACAAACAATATATGTTTGTTTATATATGTTTATATATAAACAACAAAAAATATACAGTTTGATGTCTGAGATTCCTTGTGAATCGCCAACTTAATTACATGTCGTATTCCCCTTGCATTTTTTTTTTTCGGTTTTAATTTCATTGGTCTATCTATTTATTTAATTATTTCCTTTTAATTTCTTTTTTTGTCTAGCAATGTAAATTTCTCACAAACCGTTAACACTATTAACTTCTGATTACATACAGAACGAATGTCCTTATGTCCTTTTCTTCTTCATGCCTGGTTGTTTCATTGACATTCAGTTCTACCTTGCCATGTTTATTTGTACATTTGCGTGTACTATTTATGTTCAATTAAAAAAAAAAAAAAAAAAAGAATGAGAGGCTGAGAAAATCTCCATGTCTCTCTCTCTCCCCCCTTAATGCCCCCCCGCTTTTTCCGTACGTTGGCAGACAATGAGATCAAAAGCAAATGGGTGTCATCGTAATGCAGTAACAGGGTGATAAAGGCCATGTTAGAAGTGTGTATGGGCTTATTTTACAGGCTTTCCCCTGGTACTCCATGGATTACCAGGGGCGTTTCTGCCGTGAAGCTGAAAGGAGCTGTTTCGGTGTTCCTGTTTATAAATCCA
>NW_028234041.1:202500-217500 GCF_037954325.1 Fistularia commersonii | reverse complement strand
AGTCCATGCCTCAGCCGGCCTGAAGCTCCACTGATGCGCATGTGCGGATGCCTCTATCTAGCGGACATAAAATAAAGACAATCATTCAAATGTGAATGAGTCGGCGTGATGCTCCGGGATGTGTGGAGCTCAGGGAGCTCCACGAGTGAGGGAGTTAAGTTAGGGCGGGGGTGCAAGTAGGCTCTAGGATTCCCCGAGTCGGGGCGAGCGATGGGTTTAGAGGCGTATCGCATTGAAGATAATGGCCGCATATCCTTCTTGGACTTTTCTAAAGCCTTTGACTCGGTCGAACATCCATTTATCATAGCAACGCTCGAACATTTTGGATTTGGTTAAATATTCAGGAATGTGATCCGTGGGCTCTATGAGAATATTCATAGCTGTGTCACCCTGCCAAGCGGCACCACTCCGAGCTTCCATGTTGATGTGGGAATCCCCCAAGGTTGCCCCATCTCACCCTATTTATTTATAATTGCTACCGAAATGCTAGCCGTTTATGTTGAAAAGAGCAACGATATCCAAAAGTTAGACGTGCTGGGGACTGAAATTGTTATTAGCCTGCTGGCAGATGACACAACCTTAGTTTTGAAAAATGAACATCAAGTCCCAATAAGTGCCGAAAACAACCAAAACATTCTCCAAGGCTTCAGGATTGTCATTAAACTTAAAGAAATGCAAACTTCTTGCGCTGCATGACTCGCCACTAAAGGAAATCAGCGATGTTTCCATGAAATCAGAAATAAAATACTTGAGCATTTTCCTATCCAAGGACCAAACGTTAAATCAATCCAGGAACATTGAATCTAAACTGAATCAAAGTAAAGCTTAATTCTAATATATGGCTCCAGAGAGATTTATCAATATTAGGCCGGATATATTTGACTAAAATGGATGTGTTTATCCAGATGTATATACCCAGCGTATTCCAATGCTGCTCCAAATCAACTCGTAAAATCTGTTAACCAAATCAATTTCAACTTTATCTGGAGGAACAGACCACACCATCTAAGAAAAATCACATATGGTGAAAGAAACAAGTGAAGGAGGGCTGAAAGTGATAGAGTCGGACTGCTTGAATGGGACATTGAAGGTGAACTGGTTGAAATCCTGGATCAAACCTCATCGTTCTTTCTGGTATTGTACTCCAAACTACTTATTCAACAAAGTCGGCGGCCTGAGTCTTCTGCTTATCTCTGACTTGGATATCAACAAGATTCCTGTCAAATGTTCAGAGTTCCATAAACAAATATTATTATACTGGAAAATGATATACGTACACAATTTCTCACCACACAGTATAATAGTTTGGAACAATCGATATGTACTGCATGGCAACAAACCTCTGTTTTACAAGGAATGCTTTGAGAAAGGTATATGGTCGATAATTGACTTGATGGATGACACTGGCAGTCCTCTGGACAATGAGCAGTTCTGTACTACACACAGATTCAAGCCTCCCATATTAGAGTTGCTAAAGTTACGAAACGCACTGCCTCGACAATTTGTATTCCTGACCAAAAATATAATGACGCACCGAACCGTACAACCACAGTTACCCCGACTATCACTCCAGGGAATCTCAATTGTGGACAGAAAGCGCGGCAACTCCTTTATTAGGAAATGTTTCACAGGAAACTTATTCCCTGGACGTCAAAAAAAAAAAAAAGGATATTTTAAATAAATTTGATGAGGAATCGATTGCCACGCTGCGAACCATGTATCTGACTCTACCCATACCCCCAAGGCAAAAGAGACCCACTTCAAAATTATGACTGACATCTACCCATCTAAGGAATTATCGAGGGTACGCTTTAATTTTGAAGATAATATTTGTACATTTTGTGAAGACAACATTGAAACCACTGACCATATATTTTTTCTCCTTCTCATTCCATCGTCACCAGTTTCCTTCTCAAAAGATGATATAACATTCTGTTTACTTATAAGCAACATAACAGATGAACTCTGTGTCAATGTTCTTTTAGGCCTGGCCAAGTTCTTCATTCACAAGAACAGAATGCAAAAATGCTCCCCAAATTTTAATGTCTTCATAAACGATTTTGAAATATAAAAAAAAAAAAAAAAAATCCTTAAAACTTATGGAAAAATCCGAAAACAAAAAAATATAGTTACCCATGTCCGAGGTTCCTTTTTTTTTTGGTAAAAAAAAAAAACAAAAAAAAAAAAACAACTTGATTACATGTTACATTCCCCTTGCAATTTTTTTTTTTTTTTTTCGTTTTAATTTCTTATTTGTCTATCTATTGATTTAATTACTTCCTTTTAATTTCTTTTTTTGTCTCGCACTGTAAATTTCTCACAAACCTGTAACACTATTAACTTCTCATTACATACAGAACAAATGTCCTGATGTCCGTTGCTTCCTCATCCCTGGTTGTTTCATTGACATTCAGTTCTACCTTGCTATGTTTATTTGTACATTTGTATATTTGGGTGTACTATTTATGTTCAATTAAAAACAGTTTGATGTCTGAGATTCCTTGTGAACCGCCAACTTAATTACATGTTATATTCCCCTCACAATTTTTTTTTTTCGTTTTTAATTTTATTTTTCTATCTATTTATTTAATTATATCCTTCTAATTTTCTTTTTTTGTCTAGCATTAAAAATTTCTCGCAAACCGTTAACACTATTAACTTCTGATTACTTACACCACGAATGCGCTTATGCCCCCCCACCCATCCCGCTTTTTCCGTACGGAGGCAGACACTGAGATCGAAAGCAAATGGGTGTCATTGAAATGCAGTAACAGGGTGATAACAGCCGTGTTCGAAGTGTGTAGGGGCTTATAGGAGAGCAGAAGCACGTCACGCAATTCACCTGAGTTCGGAGGATCGGGAGTACCAGGGCCCATAGCGGAGAAGCGGAAGAGCGGAGTTATGTGTCTCTTCTCAAAGGCGGGGAAACTGGGGGGCAGCAGGACCCCTTAGACCGGCTAATGTGAGTCTTCTCCGGACATAGATCACCCGGACTTATGACTGGAGCTCCCGGACCTCTGGGCACACACATATGTGAATGAGTGGATGAGCTAATGTTGGTTTGGTTGTGGATAAGTTTCGGCCAATGCTATCAGCACAGCTATGATTATCCCCAGAACGTTGAGAACGAGCTCCCGGAACTCCAGACATGCGTATATAAAAGAGTGGAATTAAGGTGTGTGTGTGTGTGTGTGTGTGTGTGTGTGTGTGTGTGTGTGTGTATACGTGTGGGACAGAAGTAATGTTGGGGACAGAAATTGTTATTAGCCTGCTGGCAGATGACACAACCTTAGTTTTGAAAAATGAACATCAAGTCCCAATAAGTGCTGAAAACAACCAAAACATTCTCCAAGGCTTCAGGATTGTCATTAAACTTAAAGAAATGCAAACTTCTTGCGCTGCATGACTCGCCACTAAAGGAAATCAGCGATGTTTCCATGAAATCAGAAATAAAATACTTGAGCATTTTCCTATCCAAGGACCAAACGTTAAATCAATCCAGGAACATTGAATCTAAACTGAATCAAAGTAAAGCTTAATTCTAATATATGGCTCCAGAGAGATTTATCAATATTAGGCCGGATATATTTGACTAAAATGGATGTGTTTATCCAGATGTATATACCCAGCGTATTCCAATGCTGCTCCAAATCAACTCGTAAAATCTGTTAACCAAATCAATTTCAACTTTATCTGGAGGAACAGACCACACCATCTAAGAAAAATCACATATGGTGAAAGAAACAAGTGAAGGAGGGCTGAAAGTGATAGAGTCGGACTGCTTGAATGGGACATTGAAGGTGAACTGGTTGAAATCCTGGATCAAACCTCATCGTTCTTTCTGGTATTGTACTCCAAACTACTTATTCAACAAAGTCGGCGGCCTGAGTCTTCTGCTTATCTCTGACTTGGATATCAACAAGATTCCTGTCAAATGTTCAGAGTTCCATAAACAAATATTATTATACTGGAAAATGATATACGTACACAATTTCTCACCACACAGTATAATAGTTTGGAACAATCGATATGTACTGCATGGCAACAAACCTCTGTTTTACAAGGAATGCTTTGAGAAAGGTATATGGTCGATAATTGACTTGATGGATGACACTGGCAGTCCTCTGGACAATGAGCAGTTCTGTACTACACACAGATTCAAGCCTCCCATATTAGAGTTGCCAAAGTTACGAAACGCACTGCCTCGACAATTTGTATTCCTGACCAAAAATATAATGACGCACCGAACCGTACAACCACAGTTACCCCGACTATCACTCCAGGGAATCTCAATTGTGGACAGAAAGCGCGGCAACTCCTTTATTAGGAAATGTTTCACAGGAAACTTATTCCCTGGACGTCAAAAAAAAAAAAAAGGATATTTTAAATAAATTTGATGAGGAATCGATTGCCACGCTGCGAACCATGTATCTGACTCTACCCATACCCCCAAGGCAAAAGAGACCCACTTCAAAATTATGACTGACATCTACCCATCTAAGGAATTATCGAGGGTACGCTTTAATTTTGAAGATAATATTTGTACATTTTGTGAAGACAACATTGAAACCACTGACCATATATTTTTTCTCCTTCTCATTCCATCGTCACCAGTTTCCTTCTCAAAAGATGATATAACATTCTGTTTACTTATAAGCAACATAACAGATGAACTCTGTGTCAATGTTCTTTTAGGCCTGGCCAAGTTCTTCATTCACAAGAACAGAATGCAAAAATGCTCCCCAAATTTTAATGTCTTCATAAACGATTTTGAAATATAAAAAAAAAAAAAAAAAAATCCTTAAAACTTATGGAAAAATCCAAAAACTAAAAAATATAGTTACCCATGTCCGAGGTTCCTTTTTTTTTTGGTAAAAAAAAAAAAACAAAAAAAAAAAAACAACTTGATTACATGTTACATTCCCCTTGCAATTTTTTTTTTTTTTTTTCGTTTTAATTTCTTATTTGTCTATCTATTGATTTAATTACTTCCTTTTAATTTCTTTTTTTGTCTCGCACTGTAAATTTCTCACAAACCTGTAACACTATTAACTTCTCATTACATACAGAACAAATGTCCTGATGTCCGTTGCTTCCTCATCCCTGGTTGTTTCATTGACATTCAGTTCTACCTTGCTATGTTTATTTGTACATCTGTATATTTGGGTGTACTATTTATGTTCAATTAAAAACAGTTTGATGTCTGAGATTCCTTGTGAACCGCCAACTTAATTACATGTTATATTCCCCTCACAATTTTTTTTTTTCGTTTTTAATTTTATTTTTCTATCTATTTATTTAATTATATCCTTTTAATTTTCTTTTTTTGTCTAGCATTAAAAATTTCTCGCAAACCGTTAACACTATTAACTTCTGATTACTTACACCACGAATGCGCTTATGCCCCCCCACCCATCCCGCTTTTTCCGTACGGAGGCAGACACTGAGATCGAAAGCAAATGGGTGTCATTGAAATGCAGTAACAGGGTGATAACAGCCGTGTTCGAAGTGTGTAGGGGCTTATAGGAGAGCAGAAGCACGTCACGCAATTCACCTGAGTTCGGAGGATCGGGAGTACCAGGGCCCATAGCGGAGAAGCGGAAGAGCGGAGTTATGTGTCTCTTCTCAAAGGCCGGGAAGCTGGGGGGCAGCAGGACCCCTTAGAGCGGCTAATGTGAGCCTTCTCCGGACATAGATCACCCGGACTTATGACTGGAGCTCCCGGACCTCCGGGCACACACATATGTGAATGAGTGGATGAGCTAATGTCGGTTTGGTTGTGGATACGTTTCGGCCAATGCTATCAGCACAGCTATGATTATCCCCAGAACGTTGAGAACGAGCTCCCGGAACTCCAGACATGCGTATATAAAAGAGTGGAATTAAGGTGTGTGTGTGTGTGTGTGTGTGTGTGTGTGTGTATACGTGTGGGACAGAAGTAATGTTGGGGACAGAAATTGTTATTAGCCTGCTGGCAGATGACACAACCTTAGTTTTGAAAAATGAACATCAAGTCCCAATAAGTGCTGAAAAAAACCAAAACATTCTCCAAGGCTTCAGGATTGTCATTAAACTTAAAGAAATGCAAACTTCTTGCGCTGCATGACTCGCCACTAAAGGAAATCAGCGATGTTTCTATGAAATCAGAAATAAAATACTTGAGCATTTTCCTATCCAAGGACCAAACGTTAAATCAATCCAGGAACATTGAATCTAAACTGAATCAAAGTAAAGCTTAATTCTAATATATGGCTCCAGAGAGATTTATCAATATTAGGCCGGATATATTTGACTAAAATGGATGTGTTTATCCAGATGTATATACCCAGCGTATTCCAATGCTGCTCCAAATCAACTCGTAAAATCTGTTAACCAAATCAATTTCAACTTTATCTGGAGGAACAGACCACACCATCTAAGAAAAATCACATATGGTGAAAGAAACAAGTGAAGGAGGGCTGAAAGTGATAGAGTCGGACTGCTTGAATGGGACATTGAAGGTGAACTGGTTGAAATCCTGGATCAAACCTCATCGTTCTTTCTGGTATTGTACTCCAAACTACTTATTCAACAAAGTCGGCGGCCTGAGTCTTCTGCTTATCTCTGACTTGGATATCAACAAGATTCCTGTCAAATGTTCAGAGTTCCATAAACAAATATTATTATACTGGAAAATGATATACGTACACAATTTCTCACCACACAGTATAATAGTTTGGAACAATCGATATGTACTGCATGGCAACAAACCTCTGTTTTACAAGGAATGCTTTGAGAAAGGTATATGGTCGATAATTGACTTGATGGATGACACTGGCAGTCCTCTGGACAATGAGCAGTTCTGTACTACACACAGATTCAAGCCTCCCATATTAGAGTTGCTAAAGTTACGAAACGCACTGCCTCGACAATTTGTATTCCTGACCAAAAATATAATGACGCACCGAACCGTACAACCACAGTTACCCCGACTATCACTCCAGGGAATCTCAATTGTGGACAGAAAGCGCGGCAACTCCTTTATTAGGAAATGTTTCACAGGAAACTTATTCCCTGGACGTCAAAAAAAAAAAAAAGGATATTTTAAATAAATTTGATGAGGAATCGATTGCCACGCTGCGAACCATGTATCTGACTCTACCCATACCCCCAAGGCAAAAGAGACCCACTTCAAAATTATGACTGACATCTACCCATCTAAGGAATTATCGAGGGTACGCTTTAATTTTGAAGATAATATTTGTACATTTTGTGAAGACAACATTGAAACCACTGACCATATATTTTTTCTCCTTCTCATTCCATCGTCACCAGTTTCCTTCTCAAAAGATGATATAACATTCTGTTTACTTATAAGCAACATAACAGATGAACTCTGTGTCAATGTTCTTTTAGGCCTGGCCAAGTTCTTCATTCACAAGAACAGAATGCAAAAATGCTCCCCAAATTTTAATGTCTTCATAAACGATTTTGAAATATAAAAAAAAAAAAAAAAAATCCTTAAAACTTATGGAAAAATCCGAAAACAAAAAAATATAGTTACCCATGTCCGAGGTTCCTTTTTTTTTTGGTAAAAAAAAAAAAAAAAACAAAAAAAACAACTTGATTACATGTTACATTCCCCTTGCAATTTTTTTTTTTTTTTTCGTTTTAATTTCTTATTTGTCTATCTATTGATTTAATTACTTCCTTTTAATTTCTTTTTTTGTCTCGCACTGTAAATTTCTCACAAACCTGTAACACTATTAACTTCTCATTACATACAGAACAAATGTCCTGATGTCCGTTGCTTCCTCATCCCTGGTTGTTTCATTGACATTCAGTTCTACCTTGCTATGTTTATTTGTACATTTGTATATTTGGGTGTACTATTTATGTTCAATTAAAAACAGTTTGATGTCTGAGATTCCTTGTGAACCGCCAACTTAATTACATGTTATATTCCCCTCACAATTTTTTTTTTTCGTTTTTAATTTTATTTTTCTATCTATTTATTTAATTATATCCTTTTAATTTTCTTTTTTTGTCTAGCATTAAAAATTTCTCGCAAACCGTTAACACTATTAACTTCTGATTACTTACAGCACGAATGCGCTTATGCCCCCCCACCCATCCCGCTTTTTCCGTACGGAGGCAGACACTGAGATCGAAAGCAAATGGGTGTCATTGAAATGCAGTAACAGGGTGATAACAGCCGTGTTCGAAGTGTGTAGGGGCTTATAGTAGAGCAGAAGCACGTCACGCAATTCACCTGAGTTCGGAGGATCGGGAGTACCAGGGCCCATAGCGGAGAAGCGGAAGAGCGGAGTTATGTGTCTCTTCTCAAAGGCGGGGAAGCTGGGGGGCAGCAGGACCCCTTAGACCGGCTAATGTGAGCCTACTCCGGACAGATATCACCCGGAGTTATGACTGGAGCTCCCGGACCTCTGGGCACACACATATATGAATGAGTGGATGAGCTAATGTTGGTTTGGTTGTGGATACGTTTCGGCCAATGCTATCAGCACAGCTATGATTATCCCCAGAACGTTGAGAACGAGCTCCCGGAACTCCAGACATGCGTATATAAAAGAGTGGAATTAAGGTGTGTGTGTGTGTGTGTGTGTGTGTGTGTGTGTGTGTATACGTGTGGGACAGAAGTAATGTTGGGGACAGAAATTGTTATTAGCCTGCTGGCAGATGACACAACCTTAGTTTTGAAAAATGAACATCAAGTCCCAATAAGTGCTGAAAAAAACCAAAACATTCTCCAAGGCTTCAGGATTGTCATTAAACTTAAAGAAATGCAAACTTCTTGCGCTGCATGACTCGCCACTAAAGGAAATCAGCGATGTTTCTATGAAATCAGAAATAAAATACTTGAGCATTTTCCTATCCAAGGACCAAACGTTAAATCAATCCAGGAACATTGAATCTAAACTGAATCAAAGTAAAGCTTAATTCTAATATATGGCTCCAGAGAGATTTATCAATATTAGGCCGGATATATTTGACTAAAATGGATGTGTTTATCCAGATGTATATACCCAGCGTATTCCAATGCTGCTCCAAATCAACTCGTAAAATCTGTTAACCAAATCAATTTCAACTTTATCTGGAGGAACAGACCACACCATCTAAGAAAAATCACATATGGTGAAAGAAACAAGTGAAGGAGGGCTGAAAGTGATAGAGTCGGACTGCTTGAATGGGACATTGAAGGTGAACTGGTTGAAATCCTGGATCAAACCTCATCGTTCTTTCTGGTATTGTACTCCAAACTACTTATTCAACAAAGTCGGCGGCCTGAGTCTTCTGCTTATCTCTGACTTGGATATCAACAAGATTCCTGTCAAATGTTCAGAGTTCCATAAACAAATATTATTATACTGGAAAATGATATACGTACACAATTTCTCACCACACAGTATAATAGTTTGGAACAATCGATATGTACTGCATGGCAACAAACCTCTGTTTTACAAGGAATGCTTTGAGAAAGGTATATGGTCGATAATTGACTTGATGGATGACACTGGCAGTCCTCTGGACAATGAGCAGTTCTGTACTACACACAGATTCAAGCCTCCCATATTAGAGTTGCTAAAGTTACGAAACGCACTGCCTCGACAATTTGTATTCCTGACCAAAAATATAATGACGCACCGAACCGTACAACCACAGTTACCCCGACTATCACTCCAGGGAATCTCAATTGTGGACAGAAAGCGCGGCAACTCCTTTATTAGGAAATGTTTCACAGGAAACTTATTCCCTGGACGTCAAAAAAAAAAAAAAGGATATTTTAAATAAATTTGATGAGGAATCGATTGCCACGCTGCGAACTATGTATCTGACTCTACCCATACCCCCAAGGCAAAAGAGACCCACTTCAAAATTATGACTGACATCTACCCATCTAAGGAATTATCGAGGGTACGCTTTAATTTTGAAGATAATATTTGTACATTTTGTGAAGACAACATTGAAACCACTGACCATATATTTTTTCTCCTTCTCATTCCATCGTCACCAGTTTCCTTCTCAAAAGATGATATAACATTCTGTTTACTTATAAGCAACATAACAGATGAACTCTGTGTCAATGTTCTTTTAGGCCTGGCCAAGTTCTTCATTCACAAGAACAGAATGCAAAAATGCTCCCCAAATTTTAATGTCTTCATAAACGATTTTGAAATATAAAAAAAAAAAAAAAAATCCTTAAAACTTATGGAAAAATCCGAAAACAAAAAAATATAGTTACCCATGTCCGAGGTTCCTTTTTTTTTTGGTAAAAAAAAAAAAAAAACAAAAAAAACAACTTGATTACATGTTACATTCCCCTTGCAATTTTTTTTTTTTTTTTTCGTTTTAATTTCTTATTTGTCTATCTATTGATTTAATTACTTCCTTTTAATTTCTTTTTTTGTCTCGCACTGTAAATTTCTCACAAACCTGTAACACTATTAACTTCTCATTACATACAGAACAAATGTCCTGATGTCCGTTGCTTCCTCATCCCTGGTTGTTTCATTGACATTCAGTTCTACCTTGCTATGTTTATTTGTACATTTGTATATTTGGGTGTACTATTTATGTTCAATTAAAAACAGTTTGATGTCTGAGATTCCTTGTGAACCGCCAACTTAATTACATGTTATATTCCCCTCACAATTTTTTTTTTTCGTTTTTAATTTTATTTTTCTATCTATTTATTTAATTATATCCTTCTAATTTTCTTTTTTTGTCTAGCATTAAAAATTTCTCGCAAACCGTTAACACTATTAACTTCTGATTACTTACAGCACGAATGCGCTTATGCCCCCCCACCCATCCCGCTTTTTCCGTACGGAGGCAGACACTGAGATCGAAAGCAAATGGGTGCCATTGAAATGCAGTAACAGGGTGATAACAGCCGTGTTCGAAGTGTGTAGGGGCTTATAGGAGAGCAGAAGCACGTCACGCAATTCACCTGAGTTCGGAGGATCGGGAGTACCAGGGCCCATAGCGGAGAAGCGGAAGAGCGGAGTTATGTGTCTCTTCTCAAAGGCGGGGAAGCTGGGGGGCAGCAGGACCCCTTAGACCGGCTAATGTGAGCCTACTCCGGACAGAGATCACCCGGAGTTATGACTGGAGCTCCCGGACCTCTGGGCACACACATATGTGAATGACTGGATGAGCTAATGTTGGTTTGGTTGTGGATACGTTTCGGCCAATGCTATCAGCACAGCGATGATGAGTTCAGGTGTGTCTGTGTGTGTTTGTGTGTTTGTGTGTGTGTGTGTGTGTGTGTGTGTGTGTGCGTGTGTTTGTGTGTGTGTGAGAGTTTGTTTTTGTGGGTTGGGGGGGGTTCCCGCGGACACGGAGTACCAGGGCCTGGAGCGGATGAGGTGAGGAGCGGAGGAGAGCAGAAGCCCGGACCGTGATTCGCTTGTGTCCAGCGGTTCGGGAGTTCCAGGGCCCGAAACGGAGGAGCGGAGGAGCGGAGGAGCGGAGGAGCGGAGGAGCGGAGGAGCGGAGGACAGCAAAACCCCTTTCTGCAATTCGCCTGAGTCCGGCGGATCGGTAGTACCTGGTTCCGCAGCGGATGAGCGGAGGAGTGGAGGAGATGTTTCTCTTCTCAGAGGCGGCGAGGGGGGGGGGCAGGACCCCTTACCCTTTTCCCCCCCGGACGTTTGAGTGGAGCTCCCGGACCTCCGGGCACGCACATGCGAATGACTGGATCACAGGGAGTGCCAGGGCCTGGAGCGGATGAGCAGAGGAGAGGCGGAGGGCAGAAGCCCGGCCCTGTTCAAGAGTTCCAGGGTCCAAAGCGGGGGAGCGAAGAAGCGGAGGAGGGGAGGAGAGCAGAAGAGCAAAAAACTGGCCCGGAATTCACCGAAGTCCCGCGGATCGGGAGTTCCAGGGCCCGGAGCGGAAGAGCGGAGGAGCGGAGGAGAGGAGGAGCGGAGCAAAGCTAAGCCCGTCTTAACAACAAGGAAATTACAGATGAGGCTATAATTTCTAATGAAAACTTTAAATTCTATAGCCACGTATACACTTCGACATTGTCAAAAAGCGATTGTGACTCCTTTCCATTAAATATTCCTCAATATATCCCAAAAATAAACAACAAACAATATATGTTTGTTTATATATGTTTATATATAAACAACAAAAAATATACAGTTTGATGTCTGAGATTCCTTGTGAATCGCCAACTTAATTACATGTCGTATTCCCCTTGCATTTTTTTTTTTTGGTTTTAATTTCATTTGTCTATCTATTTATCTAATTATTTCCTTTTAATTTCGTTTTTTGTCTAGCACTGTAAATTTCTCACAAACCTGTAACACTATTAACTTCTCATTACATACAGAACAAATGTCCTCATGTCCGTTGCTTCCTCATGCCTGGTTGTTTCATTGACATTCAGTTCTACCTTGCTATGTTTATTTGTACATTTGTATATTTGGGTGTACTATTTATGTTCAATTAAAAACAGTTTGATGTCTGAGATTCCCTGTGAACCGCCAACTTAATTACATGTTATATTCCCCTCACAATTTTTTTTTTTTCGTTTTTAATTTTATTTTTCTATCTATTTATTTAATTATATCCTTTTAATTTTCTTTTTTTGTCTAGCATTAAAAATTTCTCGCAAACCGTTAACACTATTAACTTCTGATTACTTACAGCACGAATGCGCTTATGCCCCCCCACCCCCCACCCCCCCGCTTTTTCCGTACGGTGGCAGACACTGAGATCGAAAGCAAATGGGTGTCATTGAAATGCAGTAACAGGGTGATAACAGCCGTGTTCGAAGTGTGTAGGGGCTTATAGTAGAGCAGAAGCACGTCACGCAATTCACCTGAGTTCGGAGGATCGGGAGTACCAGGGCCCATAGCGGAGAAGCGGAAGAGCGGAGTTATGTGTCTCTTCTCAAAGGCCGGGAAGCTGGGGGGCAGCAGGACCCCTTAGAGCGGCTAATGTGAGCCTTCTCCGGACATAGATCACCCGGACTTATGACTGGAGCTCCCGGACCTCTGGGCACACACATATGTGAATGAGTGGATGAGCTAATGTTGGTTTGGTTGTGGAAACGTTTCGGCCAATGCTATTAGCACAGCTATGATGAGTTCAGGTGTGTCTGTGTGTGTTTGTGTGTTTGTGTGTGTGTGTGTGTGTGTGTGTGTGCGTGTGTTTGTGTGTGTGTGAGAGTTTGTTTTTGTGGGTTGGGGGGGGTTCCCGCGGACACGGAGTACCAGGGCCTGGAGCGGATGAGGTGAGGAGCGGAGGAGAGCAGAAGCCCGGACCGTGATTCGCTTGTGTCCAGCGGTTCGGGAGTTCCAGGGCCCGAAACGGAGGAGCGGAGGAGCGGAGGACGGCAAAACCCCTTTCTGCAATTCGCCTGAGTCCGGCGGATCGGTAATACCTGGTTCCGCAGCGGAGGAGCGGAGGAGTGGAGGAGATGTTTCTCTTCTCAGAGGCGGCGAGGAGGGGGGGAGAGGGACAGGACCCCTTACCCTTACCCCCCCCGGACGTTTGAGTGGAGCTCCCGGACCTCCGGGCACGCACATGCGAATGACTGGATCACAGGGAGTGCCAGGGCCTGGAGCGGATGAGCAGAGGAGAGGCGGAGGGCAGAAGCCCGGCCCTGTTCAAGAGTTCCAGGGTCCAAAGCGGGGGAGCGAAGAAGCGGAGGAGGGGAGGAGAGCAGAAGAGCAAAAAAACTGGCCCGGAATTCACCGAAGTCCCGCGGATCGGGAGTTCCAGGGCCCGGAGCGGAAGAGCGGAGGAGAGGAGGAGCGGAGCAAAGCGGAAGCCCGTCTTAACAACAAGGAAATTACAGATGAGGCTATCATTTCCAATGAAAACTTTAAATTCTATAGCCACCTATACACTTCGACATTGTCAAAAAGCGATTGTGACTCCTTTCCATTAAATTTTCCTCAATATATCCCAAAAATAAACAACAAACAATATATGTTTGTTTATATATGTTTATATATAAACAACAAAAAATATACAGTTTGATGTCTGAGATTCCTTGTGAATCGCCAACTTAATTACATGTCGTATTCCCCTTGCATTTTTTTTTTTCGGTTTTAATTTCATTGGTCTATCTATTTATTTAATTATTTCCTTTTAATTTCTTTTTTTGTCTAGCAATGTAAATTTCTCACAAACCGTTAACACTATTAACTTCTGATTACATACAGAACGAATGTCCTTATGTCCTTTTCTTCTTCATGCCTGGTTGTTTCATTGACATTCAGTTCTACCTTGCCATGTTTATTTGTACATTTGCGTGTACTATTTATGTTCAATTAAAAAAAAAAAAAAAAAAAGAATGAGAGGCTGAGAAAATCTCCATGTCTCTCTCTCTCCCCCCTTAATGCCCCCCCGCTTTTTCCGTACGTTGGCAGACAATGAGATCAAAAGCAAATGGGTGTCATCGTAATGCAGTAACAGGGTGATAAAGGCCATGTTAGAAGTGTGTATGGGCTTATTTTACAGGCTTTCCCCTGGTACTCCATGGATTACCAGGGGCGTTTCTGCCGTGAAGCTGAAAGGAGCTGTTTCGGTGTTCCTGTTTATAAATCCACTCAGCAATGAGGTGAAAAGCACATCGGTATCGATATAATTCGGTAACAGGGCGATAACATCCATGTATTCCGCTCTGGGCCCTGGTACTCCTCGGGGGGGTGAACGCCGGGCCGAACTAGTCCTGGTACTCCATGGAGTACCAGAGGCCCGCCGCAGTGAGAGTAAATGGAGCAATTTGGGTGTTCAATTGTAAAAAGCGGCCTAAAATCCGTGTGGAAAGCAAACGAGTGTTGTTTTAAGACAGTGTGAGGGTGACAGCAATCTCTCCAAGAAGCTTTCTTGGGTTATTTCTGAGGTTTCTCAATGCACTCCTAATGGGAGAGAAGGTAAAGCCCATAAAGCCCACGGGCTTTTCCTTTGTCCGCGCTGCAAGGGACTTTACTCGTTTTTTCGAGGGGACATCCCGCGGGATAGTGTTGGAGTGGCCGTCTA
>NW_028234041.1:167500-192500 GCF_037954325.1 Fistularia commersonii | reverse complement strand
GGGAATCCCCCAAGGTTGCCCCATCTCACCCTATTTATTTATAATTGCTACCGAAATGCTAGCCGTTTATGTTGAAAAGAGCAACGATATCCAAAAGTTAGACGTGCTGGGGACTGAAATTGTTATTAGCCTGCTGGCAGATGACACAACCTTAGTTTTGAAAAATGAACATCAAGTCCCAATAAGTGCTGAAAACAACCAAAACATTCTCCAAGGCTTCAGGATTGTCATTAAACTTAAAGAAATGCAAACTTCTTGCGCTGCATGACTCGCCACTAAAGGAAATCAGCGATGTTTCCATGAAATCAGAAATAAAATACTTGAGCATTTTCCTATCCAAGGACCAAACGTTAAATCAATCCAGGAACATTGAATCTAAACTGAATCAAAGTAAAGCTTAATTCTAATATATGGCTCCAGAGAGATTTATCAATATTAGGCCGGATATATTTGACTAAAATGGATGTGTTTATCCAGATGTATATACCCAGCGTATTCCAATGCTGCTCCAAATCAACTCGTAAAATCTGTTAACCAAATCAATTTCAACTTTATCTGGAGGAACAGACCACACCATCTAAGAAAAATCACATATGGTGAAAGAAACAAGTGAAGGAGGGCTGAAAGTGATAGAGTCGGACTGCTTGAATGGGACATTGAAGGTGAACTGGTTGAAATCCTGGATCAAACCTCATCGTTCTTTCTGGTATTGTACTCCAAACTACTTATTCAACAAAGTCGGCGGCCTGAGTCTTCTGCTTATCTCTGACTTGGATATCAACAAGATTCCTGTCAAATGTTCAGAGTTCCATAAACAAATATTATTATACTGGAAAATGATATACGTACACAATTTCTCACCACACAGTATAATAGTTTGGAACAATCGATATGTACTGCATGGCAACAAACCTCTGTTTTACAAGGAATGCTTTGAGAAAGGTATATGGTCGATAATTGACTTGATGGATGACACTGGCAGTCCTCTGGACAATGAGCAGTTCTGTACTACACACAGATTCAAGCCTCCCATATTAGAGTTGCTAAAGTTACGAAACGCACTGCCTCGACAATTTGTATTCCTGACCAAAAATATAATGACGCACCGAACCGTACAACCACAGTTACCCCGACTATCACTCCAGGGAATCTCAATTGTGGACAGAAAGCGCGGCAACTCCTTTATTAGGAAATGTTTCACAGGAAACTTATTCCCTGGACGTCAAAAAAAAAAAAAAGGATATTTTAAATAAATTTGATGAGGAATCGATTGCCACGCTGCGAACCATGTATCTGACTCTACCCATACCCCCAAGGCAAAAGAGACCCACTTCAAAATTATGACTGACATCTACCCATCTAAGGAATTATCGAGGGTACGCTTTAATTTTGAAGATAATATTTGTACATTTTGTGAAGACAACATTGAAACCACTGACCATATATTTTTTCTCCTTCTCATTCCATCGTCACCAGTTTCCTTCTCAAAAGATGATATAACATTCTGTTTACTTATAAGCAACATAACAGATGAACTCTGTGTCAATGTTCTTTTAGGCCTGGCCAAGTTCTTCATTCACAAGAACAGAATGCAAAAATGCTCCCCAAATTTTAATGTCTTCATAAACGATTTTGAAATATAAAAAAAAAAAAAAAAATCCTTAAAACTTATGGAAAAATCCAAAAACTAAAAAATATAGTTACCCATGTCCGAGGTTCCTTTTTTTTTGGTAAAAAAAAAAAACAAAAAAAAAAAAACAACTTGATTACATGTTACATTCCCCTTGCAATTTTTTTTTTTTTTTTTTCGTTTTAATTTCTTATTTGTCTATCTATTGATTTAATTACTTCCTTTTAATTTCTTTTTTTGTCTCGCACTGTAAATTTCTCACAAACCTGTAACACTATTAACTTCTCATTACATACAGAACAAATGTCCTGATGTCCGTTGCTTCCTCATCCCTGGTTGTTTCATTGACATTCAGTTCTACCTTGCTATGTTTATTTGTACATCTGTATATTTGGGTGTACTATTTATGTTCAATTAAAAACAGTTTGATGTCTGAGATTCCTTGTGAACCGCCAACTTAATTACATGTTATATTCCCCTCACAATTTTTTTTTTTCGTTTTTAATTTTATTTTTCTATCTATTTATTTAATTATATCCTTTTAATTTTCTTTTTTTGTCTAGCATTAAAAATTTCTCGCAAACCGTTAACACTATTAACTTCTGATTACTTACACCACGAATGCGCTTATGCCCCCCCACCCATCCCGCTTTTTCCGTACGGAGGCAGACACTGAGATCGAAAGCAAATGGGTGTCATTGAAATGCAGTAACAGGGTGATAACAGCCGTGTTCGAAGTGTGTAGGGGCTTATAGGAGAGCAGAAGCACGTCACGCAATTCACCTGAGTTCGGAGGATCGGGAGTACCAGGGCCCATAGCGGAGAAGCGGAAGAGCGGAGTTATGTGTCTCTTCTCAAAGGCCGGGAAGCTGGGGGGCAGCAGGACCCCTTAGAGCGGCTAATGTGAGCCTTCTCCGGACATAGATCACCCGGACTTATGACTGGAGCTCCCGGACCTCCGGGCACACACATATGTGAATGAGTGGATGAGCTAATGTCGGTTTGGTTGTGGATACGTTTCGGCCAATGCTATCAGCACAGCTATGATTATCCCCAGAACGTTGAGAACGAGCTCCCGGAACTCCAGACATGCGTATATAAAAGAGTGGAATTAAGGTGTGTGTGTGTGTGTGTGTGTGTGTGTGTGTGTGTATACGTGTGGGACAGAAGTAATGTTGGGGACAGAAATTGTTATTAGCCTGCTGGCAGATGACACAACCTTAGTTTTGAAAAATGAACATCAAGTCCCAATAAGTGCTGAAAAAAACCAAAACATTCTCCAAGGCTTCAGGATTGTCATTAAACTTAAAGAAATGCAAACTTCTTGCGCTGCATGACTCGCCACTAAAGGAAATCAGCGATGTTTCTATGAAATCAGAAATAAAATACTTGAGCATTTTCCTATCCAAGGACCAAACGTTAAATCAATCCAGGAACATTGAATCTAAACTGAATCAAAGTAAAGCTTAATTCTAATATATGGCTCCAGAGAGATTTATCAATATTAGGCCGGATATATTTGACTAAAATGGATGTGTTTATCCAGATGTATATACCCAGCGTATTCCAATGCTGCTCCAAATCAACTCGTAAAATCTGTTAACCAAATCAATTTCAACTTTATCTGGAGGAACAGACCACACCATCTAAGAAAAATCACATATGGTGAAAGAAACAAGTGAAGGAGGGCTGAAAGTGATAGAGTCGGACTGCTTGAATGGGACATTGAAGGTGAACTGGTTGAAATCCTGGATCAAACCTCATCGTTCTTTCTGGTATTGTACTCCAAACTACTTATTCAACAAAGTCGGCGGCCTGAGTCTTCTGCTTATCTCTGACTTGGATATCAACAAGATTCCTGTCAAATGTTCAGAGTTCCATAAACAAATATTATTATACTGGAAAATGATATACGTACACAATTTCTCACCACACAGTATAATAGTTTGGAACAATCGATATGTACTGCATGGCAACAAACCTCTGTTTTACAAGGAATGCTTTGAGAAAGGTATATGGTCGATAATTGACTTGATGGATGACACTGGCAGTCCTCTGGACAATGAGCAGTTCTGTACTACACACAGATTCAAGCCTCCCATATTAGAGTTGCTAAAGTTACGAAACGCACTGCCTCGACAATTTGTATTCCTGACCAAAAATATAATGACGCACCGAACCGTACAACCACAGTTACCCCGACTATCACTCCAGGGAATCTCAATTGTGGACAGAAAGCGCGGCAACTCCTTTATTAGGAAATGTTTCACAGGAAACTTATTCCCTGGACGTCAAAAAAAAAAAAAAGGATATTTTAAATAAATTTGATGAGGAATCGATTGCCACGCTGCGAACCATGTATCTGACTCTACCCATACCCCCAAGGCAAAAGAGACCCACTTCAAAATTATGACTGACATCTACCCATCTAAGGAATTATCGAGGGTACGCTTTAATTTTGAAGATAATATTTGTACATTTTGTGAAGACAACATTGAAACCACTGACCATATATTTTTTCTCCTTCTCATTCCATCGTCACCAGTTTCCTTCTCAAAAGATGATATAACATTCTGTTTACTTATAAGCAACATAACAGATGAACTCTGTGTCAATGTTCTTTTAGGCCTGGCCAAGTTCTTCATTCACAAGAACAGAATGCAAAAATGCTCCCCAAATTTTAATGTCTTCATAAACGATTTTGAAATATAAAAAAAAAAAAAAAAAATCCTTAAAACTTATGGAAAAATCCAAAAACTAAAAAATATAGTTACCCATGTCCGAGGTTCCTTTTTTTTTTGGTAAAAAAAAAAAACAAAAAAAAAAAAAACAACTTGATTACATGTTACATTCCCCTTGCAATTTTTTTTTTTTTTTTTTCGTTTTAATTTCTTATTTGTCTATCTATTGATTTAATTACTTCCTTTTAATTTCTTTTTTTGTCTCGCACTGTAAATTTCTCACAAACCTGTAACACTATTAACTTCTCATTACATACAGAACAAATGTCCTGATGTCCGTTGCTTCCTCATCCCTGGTTGTTTCATTGACATTCAGTTCTACCTTGCTATGTTTATTTGTACATCTGTATATTTGGGTGTACTATTTATGTTCAATTAAAAACAGTTTGATGTCTGAGATTCCTTGTGAACCGCCAACTTAATTACATGTTATATTCCCCTCACAATTTTTTTTTTTCGTTTTTAATTTTATTTTTCTATCTATTTATTTAATTATATCCTTTTAATTTTCTTTTTTTGTCTAGCATTAAAAATTTCTCGCAAACCGTTAACACTATTAACTTCTGATTACTTACACCACGAATGCGCTTATGCCCCCCCACCCATCCCGCTTTTTCCGTACGGAGGCAGACACTGAGATCGAAAGCAAATGGGTGTCATTGAAATGCAGTAACAGGGTGATAACAGCCGTGTTCGAAGTGTGTAGGGGCTTATAGGAGAGCAGAAGCACGTCACGCAATTCACCTGAGTTCGGAGGATCGGGAGTACCAGGGCCCATAGCGGAGAAGCGGAAGAGCGGAGTTATGTGTCTCTTCTCAAAGGCCGGGAAGCTGGGGGGCAGCAGGACCCCTTAGAGCGGCTAATGTGAGCCTTCTCCGGACATAGATCACCCGGACTTATGACTGGAGCTCCCGGACCTCCGGGCACACACATATGTGAATGAGTGGATGAGCTAATGTCGGTTTGGTTGTGGATACGTTTCGGCCAATGCTATCAGCACAGCTATGATTATCCCCAGAACGTTGAGAACGAGCTCCCGGAACTCCAGACATGCGTATATAAAAGAGTGGAATTAAGGTGTGTGTGTGTGTGTGTGTGTGTGTGTGTGTGTGTATACGTGTGGGACAGAAGTAATGTTGGGGACAGAAATTGTTATTAGCCTGCTGGCAGATGACACAACCTTAGTTTTGAAAAATGAACATCAAGTCCCAATAAGTGCTGAAAAAAACCAAAACATTCTCCAAGGCTTCAGGATTGTCATTAAACTTAAAGAAATGCAAACTTCTTGCGCTGCATGACTCGCCACTAAAGGAAATCAGCGATGTTTCTATGAAATCAGAAATAAAATACTTGAGCATTTTCCTATCCAAGGACCAAACGTTAAATCAATCCAGGAACATTGAATCTAAACTGAATCAAAGTAAAGCTTAATTCTAATATATGGCTCCAGAGAGATTTATCAATATTAGGCCGGATATATTTGACTAAAATGGATGTGTTTATCCAGATGTATATACCCAGCGTATTCCAATGCTGCTCCAAATCAACTCGTAAAATCTGTTAACCAAATCAATTTCAACTTTATCTGGAGGAACAGACCACACCATCTAAGAAAAATCACATATGGTGAAAGAAACAAGTGAAGGAGGGCTGAAAGTGATAGAGTCGGACTGCTTGAATGGGACATTGAAGGTGAACTGGTTGAAATCCTGGATCAAACCTCATCGTTCTTTCTGGTATTGTACTCCAAACTACTTATTCAACAAAGTCGGCGGCCTGAGTCTTCTGCTTATCTCTGACTTGGATATCAACAAGATTCCTGTCAAATGTTCAGAGTTCCATAAACAAATATTATTATACTGGAAAATGATATACGTACACAATTTCTCACCACACAGTATAATAGTTTGGAACAATCGATATGTACTGCATGGCAACAAACCTCTGTTTTACAAGGAATGCTTTGAGAAAGGTATATGGTCGATAATTGACTTGATGGATGACACTGGCAGTCCTCTGGACAATGAGCAGTTCTGTACTACACACAGATTCAAGCCTCCCATATTAGAGTTGCTAAAGTTACGAAACGCACTGCCTCGACAATTTGTATTCCTGACCAAAAATATAATGACGCACCGAACCGTACAACCACAGTTACCCCGACTATCACTCCAGGGAATCTCAATTGTGGACAGAAAGCGCGGCAACTCCTTTATTAGGAAATGTTTCACAGGAAACTTATTCCCTGGACGTCAAAAAAAAAAAAAAGGATATTTTAAATAAATTTGATGAGGAATCGATTGCCACGCTGCGAACCATGTATCTGACTCTACCCATACCCCCAAGGCAAAAGAGACCCACTTCAAAATTATGACTGACATCTACCCATCTAAGGAATTATCGAGGGTACGCTTTAATTTTGAAGATAATATTTGTACATTTTGTGAAGACAACATTGAAACCACTGACCATATATTTTTTCTCCTTCTCATTCCATCGTCACCAGTTTCCTTCTCAAAAGATGATATAACATTCTGTTTACTTATAAGCAACATAACAGATGAACTCTGTGTCAATGTTCTTTTAGGCCTGGCCAAGTTCTTCATTCACAAGAACAGAATGCAAAAATGCTCCCCAAATTTTAATGTCTTCATAAACGATTTTGAAATATAAAAAAAAAAAAAAAAAAATCCTTAAAACTTATGGAAAAATCCAAAAACTAAAAAATATAGTTACCCATGTCCGAGGTTCCTTTTTTTTTTGGTAAAAAAAAAAAAACAAAAAAAAAAAAACAACTTGATTACATGTTACATTCCCCTTGCAATTTTTTTTTTTTTTTTTCGTTTTAATTTCTTATTTGTCTATCTATTGATTTAATTACTTCCTTTTAATTTCTTTTTTTGTCTCGCACTGTAAATTTCTCACAAACCTGTAACACTATTAACTTCTCATTACATACAGAACAAATGTCCTGATGTCCGTTGCTTCCTCATCCCTGGTTGTTTCATTGACATTCAGTTCTACCTTGCTATGTTTATTTGTACATTTGTATATTTGGGTGTACTATTTATGTTCAATTAAAAACAGTTTGATGTCTGAGATTCCTTGTGAACCGCCAACTTAATTACATGTTATATTCCCCTCACAATTTTTTTTTTTCGTTTTTAATTTTATTTTTCTATCTATTTATTTAATTATATCCTTTTAATTTTCTTTTTTTGTCTAGCATTAAAAATTTCTCGCAAACCGTTAACACTATTAACTTCTGATTACTTACAGCACGAATGCGCTTATGCCCCCCCACCCATCCCGCTTTTTCCGTACGGAGGCAGACACTGAGATCGAAAGCAAATGGGTGTCATTGAAATGCAGTAACAGGGTGATAACAGCCGTGTTCGAAGTGTGTAGGGGCTTATAGTAGAGCAGAAGCACGTCACGCAATTCACCTGAGTTCGGAGGATCGGGAGTACCAGGGCCCATAGCGGAGAAGCGGAAGAGCGGAGTTATGTGTCTCTTCTCAAAGGCGGGGAAGCTGGGGGGCAGCAGGACCCCTTAGACCGGCTAATGTGAGCCTACTCCGGACAGATATCACCCGGAGTTATGACTGGAGCTCCCGGACCTCTGGGCACACACATATATGAATGAGTGGATGAGCTAATGTTGGTTTGGTTGTGGATACGTTTCGGCCAATGCTATCAGCACAGCTATGATTATCCCCAGAACGTTGAGAACGAGCTCCCGGAACTCCAGACATGCGTATATAAAAGAGTGGAATTAAGGTGTGTGTGTGTGTGTGTGTGTGTGTGTGTGTGTGTGTATACGTGTGGGACAGAAGTAATGTTGGGGACAGAAATTGTTATTAGCCTGCTGGCAGATGACACAACCTTAGTTTTGAAAAATGAACATCAAGTCCCAATAAGTGCTGAAAAAAACCAAAACATTCTCCAAGGCTTCAGGATTGTCATTAAACTTAAAGAAATGCAAACTTCTTGCGCTGCATGACTCGCCACTAAAGGAAATCAGCGATGTTTCTATGAAATCAGAAATAAAATACTTGAGCATTTTCCTATCCAAGGACCAAACGTTAAATCAATCCAGGAACATTGAATCTAAACTGAATCAAAGTAAAGCTTAATTCTAATATATGGCTCCAGAGAGATTTATCAATATTAGGCCGGATATATTTGACTAAAATGGATGTGTTTATCCAGATGTATATACCCAGCGTATTCCAATGCTGCTCCAAATCAACTCGTAAAATCTGTTAACCAAATCAATTTCAACTTTATCTGGAGGAACAGACCACACCATCTAAGAAAAATCACATATGGTGAAAGAAACAAGTGAAGGAGGGCTGAAAGTGATAGAGTCGGACTGCTTGAATGGGACATTGAAGGTGAACTGGTTGAAATCCTGGATCAAACCTCATCGTTCTTTCTGGTATTGTACTCCAAACTACTTATTCAACAAAGTCGGCGGCCTGAGTCTTCTGCTTATCTCTGACTTGGATATCAACAAGATTCCTGTCAAATGTTCAGAGTTCCATAAACAAATATTATTATACTGGAAAATGATATACGTACACAATTTCTCACCACACAGTATAATAGTTTGGAACAATCGATATGTACTGCATGGCAACAAACCTCTGTTTTACAAGGAATGCTTTGAGAAAGGTATATGGTCGATAATTGACTTGATGGATGACACTGGCAGTCCTCTGGACAATGAGCAGTTCTGTACTACACACAGATTCAAGCCTCCCATATTAGAGTTGCTAAAGTTACGAAACGCACTGCCTCGACAATTTGTATTCCTGACCAAAAATATAATGACGCACCGAACCGTACAACCACAGTTACCCCGACTATCACTCCAGGGAATCTCAATTGTGGACAGAAAGCGCGGCAACTCCTTTATTAGGAAATGTTTCACAGGAAACGTATTCCCTGGACGTCAAAAAAAAAAAAAAGGATATTTTAAATAAATTTGATGAGGAATCGATTGCCACGCTGCGAACCATGTATCTGACTCTACCCATACCCCCAAGGCAAAAGAGACCCACTTCAAAATTATGACTGACATCTACCCATCTAAGGAATTATCGAGGGTACGCTTTAATTTTGAAGATAATATTTGTACATTTTGTGAAGACAACATTGAAACCACTGACCATATATTTTTTCTCCTTCTCATTCCATCGTCACCAGTTTCCTTCTCAAAAGATGATATAACATTCTGTTTACTTATAAGCAACATAACAGATGAACTCTGTGTCAATGTTCTTTTAGGCCTGGCCAAGTTCTTCATTCACAAGAACAGAATGCAAAAATGCTCCCCAAATTTTAATGTCTTCATAAACGATTTTGAAATATAAAAAAAAAAAAAAAAAATCCTTAAAACTTATGGAAAAATCCAAAAACTAAAAAATATAGTTACCCATGTCCGAGGTTCCTTTTTTTTTTGGTAAAAAAAAAAAACAAAAAAAAAAAAACAACTTGATTACATGTTACATTCCCCTTGCAATTTTTTTTTTTTTTTTTTCGTTTTAATTTCTTATTTGTCTATCTATTGATTTAATTACTTCCTTTTAATTTCTTTTTTTGTCTCGCACTGTAAATTTCTCACAAACCTGTAACACTATTAACTTCTCATTACATACAGAACAAATGTCCTGATGTCCGTTGCTTCCTCATCCCTGGTTGTTTCATTGACATTCAGTTCTACCTTGCTATGTTTATTTGTACATCTGTATATTTGGGTGTACTATTTATGTTCAATTAAAAACAGTTTGATGTCTGAGATTCCTTGTGAACCGCCAACTTAATTACATGTTATATTCCCCTCACAATTTTTTTTTTTCGTTTTTAATTTTATTTTTCTATCTATTTATTTAATTATATCCTTTTAATTTTCTTTTTTTGTCTAGCATTAAAAATTTCTCGCAAACCGTTAACACTATTAACTTCTGATTACTTACACCACGAATGCGCTTATGCCCCCCCACCCATCCCGCTTTTTCCGTACGGAGGCAGACACTGAGATCGAAAGCAAATGGGTGTCATTGAAATGCAGTAACAGGGTGATAACAGCCGTGTTCGAAGTGTGTAGGGGCTTATAGGAGAGCAGAAGCACGTCACGCAATTCACCTGAGTTCGGAGGATCGGGAGTACCAGGGCCCATAGCGGAGAAGCGGAAGAGCGGAGTTATGTGTCTCTTCTCAAAGGCCGGGAAGCTGGGGGGCAGCAGGACCCCTTAGAGCGGCTAATGTGAGCCTTCTCCGGACATAGATCACCCGGACTTATGACTGGAGCTCCCGGACCTCCGGGCACACACATATGTGAATGAGTGGATGAGCTAATGTCGGTTTGGTTGTGGATACGTTTCGGCCAATGCTATCAGCACAGCTATGATTATCCCCAGAACGTTGAGAACGAGCTCCCGGAACTCCAGACATGCGTATATAAAAGAGTGGAATTAAGGTGTGTGTGTGTGTGTGTGTGTGTGTGTGTGTGTGTATACGTGTGGGACAGAAGTAATGTTGGGGACAGAAATTGTTATTAGCCTGCTGGCAGATGACACAACCTTAGTTTTGAAAAATGAACATCAAGTCCCAATAAGTGCTGAAAAAAACCAAAACATTCTCCAAGGCTTCAGGATTGTCATTAAACTTAAAGAAATGCAAACTTCTTGCGCTGCATGACTCGCCACTAAAGGAAATCAGCGATGTTTCTATGAAATCAGAAATAAAATACTTGAGCATTTTCCTATCCAAGGACCAAACGTTAAATCAATCCAGGAACATTGAATCTAAACTGAATCAAAGTAAAGCTTAATTCTAATATATGGCTCCAGAGAGATTTATCAATATTAGGCCGGATATATTTGACTAAAATGGATGTGTTTATCCAGATGTATATACCCAGCGTATTCCAATGCTGCTCCAAATCAACTCGTAAAATCTGTTAACCAAATCAATTTCAACTTTATCTGGAGGAACAGACCACACCATCTAAGAAAAATCACATATGGTGAAAGAAACAAGTGAAGGAGGGCTGAAAGTGATAGAGTCGGACTGCTTGAATGGGACATTGAAGGTGAACTGGTTGAAATCCTGGATCAAACCTCATCGTTCTTTCTGGTATTGTACTCCAAACTACTTATTCAACAAAGTCGGCGGCCTGAGTCTTCTGCTTATCTCTGACTTGGATATCAACAAGATTCCTGTCAAATGTTCAGAGTTCCATAAACAAATATTATTATACTGGAAAATGATATACGTACACAATTTCTCACCACACAGTATAATAGTTTGGAACAATCGATATGTACTGCATGGCAACAAACCTCTGTTTTACAAGGAATGCTTTGAGAAAGGTATATGGTCGATAATTGACTTGATGGATGACACTGGCAGTCCTCTGGACAATGAGCAGTTCTGTACTACACACAGATTCAAGCCTCCCATATTAGAGTTGCTAAAGTTACGAAACGCACTGCCTCGACAATTTGTATTCCTGACCAAAAATATAATGACGCACCGAACCGTACAACCACAGTTACCCCGACTATCACTCCAGGGAATCTCAATTGTGGACAGAAAGCGCGGCAACTCCTTTATTAGGAAATGTTTCACAGGAAACTTATTCCCTGGACGTCAAAAAAAAAAAAAAGGATATTTTAAATAAATTTGATGAGGAATCGATTGCCACGCTGCGAACCATGTATCTGACTCTACCCATACCCCCAAGGCAAAAGAGACCCACTTCAAAATTATGACTGACATCTACCCATCTAAGGAATTATCGAGGGTACGCTTTAATTTTGAAGATAATATTTGTACATTTTGTGAAGACAACATTGAAACCACTGACCATATATTTTTTCTCCTTCTCATTCCATCGTCACCAGTTTCCTTCTCAAAAGATGATATAACATTCTGTTTACTTATAAGCAACATAACAGATGAACTCTGTGTCAATGTTCTTTTAGGCCTGGCCAAGTTCTTCATTCACAAGAACAGAATGCAAAAATGCTCCCCAAATTTTAATGTCTTCATAAACGATTTTGAAATATAAAAAAAAAAAAAAAAAAATCCTTAAAACTTATGGAAAAATCCAAAAACTAAAAAATATAGTTACCCATGTCCGAGGTTCCTTTTTTTTTTGGTAAAAAAAAAAAAACAAAAAAAAAAAAACAACTTGATTACATGTTACATTCCCCTTGCAATTTTTTTTTTTTTTTTTCGTTTTAATTTCTTATTTGTCTATCTATTGATTTAATTACTTCCTTTTAATTTCTTTTTTTGTCTCGCACTGTAAATTTCTCACAAACCTGTAACACTATTAACTTCTCATTACATACAGAACAAATGTCCTGATGTCCGTTGCTTCCTCATCCCTGGTTGTTTCATTGACATTCAGTTCTACCTTGCTATGTTTATTTGTACATTTGTATATTTGGGTGTACTATTTATGTTCAATTAAAAACAGTTTGATGTCTGAGATTCCTTGTGAACCGCCAACTTAATTACATGTTATATTCCCCTCACAATTTTTTTTTTTCGTTTTTAATTTTATTTTTCTATCTATTTATTTAATTATATCCTTTTAATTTTCTTTTTTTGTCTAGCATTAAAAATTTCTCGCAAACCGTTAACACTATTAACTTCTGATTACTTACAGCACGAATGCGCTTATGCCCCCCCACCCATCCCGCTTTTTCCGTACGGAGGCAGACACTGAGATCGAAAGCAAATGGGTGTCATTGAAATGCAGTAACAGGGTGATAACAGCCGTGTTCGAAGTGTGTAGGGGCTTATAGTAGAGCAGAAGCACGTCACGCAATTCACCTGAGTTCGGAGGATCGGGAGTACCAGGGCCCATAGCGGAGAAGCGGAAGAGCGGAGTTATGTGTCTCTTCTCAAAGGCGGGGAAGCTGGGGGGCAGCAGGACCCCTTAGACCGGCTAATGTGAGCCTACTCCGGACAGATATCACCCGGAGTTATGACTGGAGCTCCCGGACCTCTGGGCACACACATATATGAATGAGTGGATGAGCTAATGTTGGTTTGGTTGTGGATACGTTTCGGCCAATGCTATCAGCACAGCTATGATTATCCCCAGAACGTTGAGAACGAGCTCCCGGAACTCCAGACATGCGTATATAAAAGAGTGGAATTAAGGTGTGTGTGTGTGTGTGTGTGTGTGTGTGTGTGTGTGTATACGTGTGGGACAGAAGTAATGTTGGGGACAGAAATTGTTATTAGCCTGCTGGCAGATGACACAACCTTAGTTTTGAAAAATGAACATCAAGTCCCAATAAGTGCTGAAAAAAACCAAAACATTCTCCAAGGCTTCAGGATTGTCATTAAACTTAAAGAAATGCAAACTTCTTGCGCTGCATGACTCGCCACTAAAGGAAATCAGCGATGTTTCTATGAAATCAGAAATAAAATACTTGAGCATTTTCCTATCCAAGGACCAAACGTTAAATCAATCCAGGAACATTGAATCTAAACTGAATCAAAGTAAAGCTTAATTCTAATATATGGCTCCAGAGAGATTTATCAATATTAGGCCGGATATATTTGACTAAAATGGATGTGTTTATCCAGATGTATATACCCAGCGTATTCCAATGCTGCTCCAAATCAACTCGTAAAATCTGTTAACCAAATCAATTTCAACTTTATCTGGAGGAACAGACCACACCATCTAAGAAAAATCACATATGGTGAAAGAAACAAGTGAAGGAGGGCTGAAAGTGATAGAGTCGGACTGCTTGAATGGGACATTGAAGGTGAACTGGTTGAAATCCTGGATCAAACCTCATCGTTCTTTCTGGTATTGTACTCCAAACTACTTATTCAACAAAGTCGGCGGCCTGAGTCTTCTGCTTATCTCTGACTTGGATATCAACAAGATTCCTGTCAAATGTTCAGAGTTCCATAAACAAATATTATTATACTGGAAAATGATATACGTACACAATTTCTCACCACACAGTATAATAGTTTGGAACAATCGATATGTACTGCATGGCAACAAACCTCTGTTTTACAAGGAATGCTTTGAGAAAGGTATATGGTCGATAATTGACTTGATGGATGACACTGGCAGTCCTCTGGACAATGAGCAGTTCTGTACTACACACAGATTCAAGCCTCCCATATTAGAGTTGCTAAAGTTACGAAACGCACTGCCTCGACAATTTGTATTCCTGACCAAAAATATAATGACGCACCGAACCGTACAACCACAGTTACCCCGACTATCACTCCAGGGAATCTCAATTGTGGACAGAAAGCGCGGCAACTCCTTTATTAGGAAATGTTTCACAGGAAACTTATTCCCTGGACGTCAAAAAAAAAAAAAAGGATATTTTAAATAAATTTGATGAGGAATCGATTGCCACGCTGCGAACCATGTATCTGACTCTACCCATACCCCCAAGGCAAAAGAGACCCACTTCAAAATTATGACTGACATCTACCCATCTAAGGAATTATCGAGGGTACGCTTTAATTTTGAAGATAATATTTGTACATTTTGTGAAGACAACATTGAAACCACTGACCATATATTTTTTCTCCTTCTCATTCCATCGTCACCAGTTTCCTTCTCAAAAGATGATATAACATTCTGTTTACTTATAAGCAACATAACAGATGAACTCTGTGTCAATGTTCTTTTAGGCCTGGCCAAGTTCTTCATTCACAAGAACAGAATGCAAAAATGCTCCCCAAATTTTAATGTCTTCATAAACGATTTTGAAATATAAAAAAAAAAAAAAAAAATCCTTAAAACTTATGGAAAAATCCAAAAACTAAAAAATATAGTTACCCATGTCCGAGGTTCCTTTTTTTTTTGGTAAAAAAAAAAAACAAAAAAAAAAAAACAACTTGATTACATGTTACATTCCCCTTGCAATTTTTTTTTTTTTTTTTTTTCGTTTTAATTTCTTATTTGTCTATCTATTGATTTAATTACTTCCTTTTAATTTCTTTTTTTGTCTCGCACTGTAAATTTCTCACAAACCTGTAACACTATTAACTTCTCATTACATACAGAACAAATGTCCTGATGTCCGTTGCTTCCTCATCCCTGGTTGTTTCATTGACATTCAGTTCTACCTTGCTATGTTTATTTGTACATCTGTATATTTGGGTGTACTATTTATGTTCAATTAAAAACAGTTTGATGTCTGAGATTCCTTGTGAACCGCCAACTTAATTACATGTTATATTCCCCTCACAATTTTTTTTTTTCGTTTTTAATTTTATTTTTCTATCTATTTATTTAATTATATCCTTTTAATTTTCTTTTTTTGTCTAGCATTAAAAATTTCTCGCAAACCGTTAACACTATTAACTTCTGATTACTTACACCACGAATGCGCTTATGCCCCCCCACCCATCCCGCTTTTTCCGTACGGAGGCAGACACTGAGATCGAAAGCAAATGGGTGTCATTGAAATGCAGTAACAGGGTGATAACAGTCGTGTTCGAAGTGTGTAGGGGCTTATAGGAGAGCAGAAGCACGTCACGCAATTCACCTGAGTTCGGAGGATCGGGAGTACCAGGGCCCATAGCGGAGAAGCGGAAGAGCGGAGTTATGTGTCTCTTCTCAAAGGCCGGGAAGCTGGGGGGCAGCAGGACCCCTTAGAGCGGCTAATGTGAGCCTTCTCCGGACATAGATCACCCGGACTTATGACTGGAGCTCCCGGACCTCCGGGCACACACATATGTGAATGAGTGGATGAGCTAATGTCGGTTTGGTTGTGGATACGTTTCGGCCAATGCTATCAGCACAGCTATGATTATCCCCAGAACGTTGAGAACGAGCTCCCGGAACTCCAGACATGCGTATATAAAAGAGTGGAATTAAGGTGTGTGTGTGTGTGTGTGTGTGTGTGTGTGTGTGTATACGTGTGGGACAGAAGTAATGTTGGGGACAGAAATTGTTATTAGCCTGCTGGCAGATGACACAACCTTAGTTTTGAAAAATGAACATCAAGTCCCAATAAGTGCTGAAAAAAACCAAAACATTCTCCAAGGCTTCAGGATTGTCATTAAACTTAAAGAAATGCAAACTTCTTGCGCTGCATGACTCGCCACTAAAGGAAATCAGCGATGTTTCTATGAAATCAGAAATAAAATACTTGAGCATTTTCCTATCCAAGGACCAAACGTTAAATCAATCCAGGAACATTGAATCTAAACTGAATCAAAGTAAAGCTTAATTCTAATATATGGCTCCAGAGAGATTTATCAATATTAGGCCGGATATATTTGACTAAAATGGATGTGTTTATCCAGATGTATATACCCAGCGTATTCCAATGCTGCTCCAAATCAACTCGTAAAATCTGTTAACCAAATCAATTTCAACTTTATCTGGAGGAACAGACCACACCATCTAAGAAAAATCACATATGGTGAAAGAAACAAGTGAAGGAGGGCTGAAAGTGATAGAGTCGGACTGCTTGAATGGGACATTGAAGGTGAACTGGTTGAAATCCTGGATCAAACCTCATCGTTCTTTCTGGTATTGTACTCCAAACTACTTATTCAACAAAGTCGGCGGCCTGAGTCTTCTGCTTATCTCTGACTTGGATATCAACAAGATTCCTGTCAAATGTTCAGAGTTCCATAAACAAATATTATTATACTGGAAAATGATATACGTACACAATTTCTCACCACACAGTATAATAGTTTGGAACAATCGATATGTACTGCATGGCAACAAACCTCTGTTTTACAAGGAATGCTTTGAGAAAGGTATATGGTCGATAATTGACTTGATGGATGACACTGGCAGTCCTCTGGACAATGAGCAGTTCTGTACTACACACAGATTCAAGCCTCCCATATTAGAGTTGCTAAAGTTACGAAACGCACTGCCTCGACAATTTGTATTCCTGACCAAAAATATAATGACGCACCGAACCGTACAACCACAGTTACCCCGACTATCACTCCAGGGAATCTCAATTGTGGACAGAAAGCGCGGCAACTCCTTTATTAGGAAATGTTTCACAGGAAACTTATTCCCTGGACGTCAAAAAAAAAAAAAAGGATATTTTAAATAAATTTGATGAGGAATCGATTGCCACGCTGCGAACCATGTATCTGACTCTACCCATACCCCCAAGGCAAAAGAGACCCACTTCAAAATTATGACTGACATCTACCCATCTAAGGAATTATCGAGGGTACGCTTTAATTTTGAAGATAATATTTGTACATTTTGTGAAGACAACATTGAAACCACTGACCATATATTTTTTCTCCTTCTCATTCCATCGTCACCAGTTTCCTTCTCAAAAGATGATATAACATTCTGTTTACTTATAAGCAACATAACAGATGAACTCTGTGTCAATGTTCTTTTAGGCCTGGCCAAGTTCTTCATTCACAAGAACAGAATGCAAAAATGCTCCCCAAATTTTAATGTCTTCATAAACGATTTTGAAATATAAAAAAAAAAAAAAAAAAATCCTTAAAACTTATGGAAAAATCCAAAAACTAAAAAATATAGTTACCCATGTCCGAGGTTCCTTTTTTTTTTGGTAAAAAAAAAAAAACAAAAAAAAAAAAACAACTTGATTACATGTTACATTCCCCTTGCAATTTTTTTTTTTTTTTTTCGTTTTAATTTCTTATTTGTCTATCTATTGATTTAATTACTTCCTTTTAATTTCTTTTTTTGTCTCGCACTGTAAATTTCTCACAAACCTGTAACACTATTAACTTCTCATTACATACAGAACAAATGTCCTGATGTCCGTTGCTTCCTCATCCCTGGTTGTTTCATTGACATTCAGTTCTACCTTGCTATGTTTATTTGTACATTTGTATATTTGGGTGTACTATTTATGTTCAATTAAAAACAGTTTGATGTCTGAGATTCCTTGTGAACCGCCAACTTAATTACATGTTATATTCCCCTCACAATTTTTTTTTTTCGTTTTTAATTTTATTTTTCTATCTATTTATTTAATTATATCCTTTTAATTTTCTTTTTTTGTCTAGCATTAAAAATTTCTCGCAAACCGTTAACACTATTAACTTCTGATTACTTACAGCACGAATGCGCTTATGCCCCCCCACCCATCCCGCTTTTTCCGTACGGAGGCAGACACTGAGATCGAAAGCAAATGGGTGTCATTGAAATGCAGTAACAGGGTGATAACAGCCGTGTTCGAAGTGTGTAGGGGCTTATAGTAGAGCAGAAGCACGTCACGCAATTCACCTGAGTTCGGAGGATCGGGAGTACCAGGGCCCATAGCGGAGAAGCGGAAGAGCGGAGTTATGTGTCTCTTCTCAAAGGCGGGGAAGCTGGGGGGCAGCAGGACCCCTTAGACCGGCTAATGTGAGCCTACTCCGGACAGATATCACCCGGAGTTATGACTGGAGCTCCCGGACCTCTGGGCACACACATATATGAATGAGTGGATGAGCTAATGTTGGTTTGGTTGTGGATACGTTTCGGCCAATGCTATCAGCACAGCTATGATTATCCCCAGAACGTTGAGAACGAGCTCCCGGAACTCCAGACATGCGTATATAAAAGAGTGGAATTAAGGTGTGTGTGTGTGTGTGTGTGTGTGTGTGTGTGTGTGTATACGTGTGGGACAGAAGTAATGTTGGGGACAGAAATTGTTATTAGCCTGCTGGCAGATGACACAACCTTAGTTTTGAAAAATGAACATCAAGTCCCAATAAGTGCTGAAAAAAACCAAAACATTCTCCAAGGCTTCAGGATTGTCATTAAACTTAAAGAAATGCAAACTTCTTGCGCTGCATGACTCGCCACTAAAGGAAATCAGCGATGTTTCTATGAAATCAGAAATAAAATACTTGAGCATTTTCCTATCCAAGGACCAAACGTTAAATCAATCCAGGAACATTGAATCTAAACTGAATCAAAGTAAAGCTTAATTCTAATATATGGCTCCAGAGAGATTTATCAATATTAGGCCGGATATATTTGACTAAAATGGATGTGTTTATCCAGATGTATATACCCAGCGTATTCCAATGCTGCTCCAAATCAACTCGTAAAATCTGTTAACCAAATCAATTTCAACTTTATCTGGAGGAACAGACCACACCATCTAAGAAAAATCACATATGGTGAAAGAAACAAGTGAAGGAGGGCTGAAAGTGATAGAGTCGGACTGCTTGAATGGGACATTGAAGGTGAACTGGTTGAAATCCTGGATCAAACCTCATCGTTCTTTCTGGTATTGTACTCCAAACTACTTATTCAACAAAGTCGGCGGCCTGAGTCTTCTGCTTATCTCTGACTTGGATATCAACAAGATTCCTGTCAAATGTTCAGAGTTCCATAAACAAATATTATTATACTGGAAAATGATATACGTACACAATTTCTCACCACACAGTATAATAGTTTGGAACAATCGATATGTACTGCATGGCAACAAACCTCTGTTTTACAAGGAATGCTTTGAGAAAGGTATATGGTCGATAATTGACTTGATGGATGACACTGGCAGTCCTCTGGACAATGAGCAGTTCTGTACTACACACAGATTCAAGCCTCCCATATTAGAGTTGCTAAAGTTACGAAACGCACTGCCTCGACAATTTGTATTCCTGACCAAAAATATAATGACGCACCGAACCGTACAACCACAGTTACCCCGACTATCACTCCAGGGAATCTCAATTGTGGACAGAAAGCGCGGCAACTCCTTTATTAGGAAATGTTTCACAGGAAACTTATTCCCTGGACGTCAAAAAAAAAAAAAAGGATATTTTAAATAAATTTGATGAGGAATCGATTGCCACGCTGCGAACTATGTATCTGACTCTACCCATACCCCCAAGGCAAAAGAGACCCACTTCAAAATTATGACTGACATCTACCCATCTAAGGAATTATCGAGGGTACGCTTTAATTTTGAAGATAATATTTGTACATTTTGTGAAGACAACATTGAAACCACTGACCATATATTTTTTCTCCTTCTCATTCCATCGTCACCAGTTTCCTTCTCAAAAGATGATATAACATTCTGTTTACTTATAAGCAACATAACAGATGAACTCTGTGTCAATGTTCTTTTAGGCCTGGCCAAGTTCTTCATTCACAAGAACAGAATGCAAAAATGCTCCCCAAATTTTAATGTCTTCATAAACGATTTTGAAATATAAAAAAAAAAAAAAAAATCCTTAAAACTTATGGAAAAATCCGAAAACAAAAAAATATAGTTACCCATGTCCGAGGTTCCTTTTTTTTTTGGTAAAAAAAAAAAAAAAAAAAAAAAAAAACAACTTGATTACATGTTACATTCCCCTTGCAATTTTTTTTTTTTTTTTTCGTTTTAATTTCTTATTTGTCTATCTATTGATTTAATTACTTCCTTTTAATTTCTTTTTTTGTCTCGCACTGTAAATTTCTCACAAACCTGTAACACTATTAACTTCTCATTACATACAGAACAAATGTCCTGATGTCCGTTGCTTCCTCATCCCTGGTTGTTTCATTGACATTCAGTTCTACCTTGCTATGTTTATTTGTACATTTGTATATTTGGGTGTACTATTTATGTTCAATTAAAAACAGTTTGATGTCTGAGATTCCTTGTGAACCGCCAACTTAATTACATGTTATATTCCCCTCACAATTTTTTTTTTTCGTTTTTAATTTTATTTTTCTATCTATTTATTTAATTATATCCTTCTAATTTTCTTTTTTTGTCTAGCATTAAAAATTTCTCGCAAACCGTTAACACTATTAACTTCTGATTACTTACAGCACGAATGCGCTTATGCCCCCCCACCCATCCCGCTTTTTCCGTACGGAGGCAGACACTGAGATCGAAAGCAAATGGGTGTCATTGAAATGCAGTAACAGGGTGATAACAGCCGTGTTCGAAGTGTGTAGGGGCTTATAGGAGAGCAGAAGCACGTCACGCAATTCACCTGAGTTCGGAGGATCGGGAGTACCAGGGCCCATAGCGGAGAAGCGGAAGAGCGGAGTTATGTGTCTCTTCTCAAAGGCGGGGAAGCTGGGGGGCAGCAGGACCCCTTAGACCGGCTAAGGTGAGCCTACTCCGGACAGAGATCACCCGGAGTTATGACTGGAGCTCCCGGACCTCTGGGCACACACATATGTGAATGACTGGATGAGCTAATGTTGGTTTGGTTGTGGATACGTTTCGGCCAATGCTATCAGCACAGCGATGATGAGTTCAGGTGTGTCTGTGTGTGTTTGTGTGTTTGTGTGTGTGTGTGTGTGTGTGTGTGTGTGTGCGTGTGTTTGTGTGTGTGTGAGAGTTTGTTTTTGTGGGTTGGGGGGGGTTCCCGCGGACACGGAGTACCAGGGCCTGGAGCGGATGAGGTGAGGAGCGGAGGAGAGCAGAAGCCCGGACCGTGATTCGCTTGTGTCCAGCGGTTCGGGAGTTCCAGGGCCCGAAACGGAGGAGCGGAGGAGCGGAGGAGCGGAGGAGCGGAGGAGCGGAGGAGCGGAGGACAGCAAAACCCCTTTCTGCAATTCGCCTGAGTCCGGCGGATCGGTAGTACCTGGTTCCGCAGCGGATGAGCGGAGGAGTGGAGGAGATGTTTCTCTTCTCAGAGGCGGCGAGGGGGGGGGGGCAGGACCCCTTACCCTTATCCCCCCCGGACGTTTGAGTGGAGCTCCCGGACCTCCGGGCACGCACATGCGAATGACTGGATCACAGGGAGTGCCAGGGCCTGGAGCGGATGAGCAGAGGAGAGGCGGAGGGCAGAAGCCCGGCCCTGTTCAAGAGTTCCAGGGTCCAAAGCGGGGGAGCGAAGAAGCGGAGGAGGGGAGGAGAGCAGAAGAGCAAAAAACTGGCCCGGAATTCACCGAAGTCCCGCGGATCGGGAGTTCCAGGGCCCGGAGCGGAAGAGCGGAGGAGCGGAGGAGAGGAGGAGCGGAGCAAAGCTAAGCCCGTCTTAACAACAAGGAAATTACAGATGAGGCTATAATTTCTAATGAAAACTTTAAATTCTATAGCCACGTATACACTTCGACATTGTCAAAAAGCGATTGTGACTCCTTTCCATTAAATATTCCTCAATATATCCCAAAAATAAACAACAAACAATATATGTTTGTTTATATATGTTTATATATAAACAACAAAACATATACAGTTTGATGTCTGAGATTCCTTGTGAATCGCCAACTTAATTACATGTCGTATTCCCCTTGCATTTTTTTTTTTTGGTTTTAATTTCATTTGTCTATCTATTTATCTAATTATTTCCTTTTAATTTCGTTTTTTGTCTAGCACTGTAAATTTCTCACAAACCTGTAACACTATTAACTTCTCATTACATACAGAACAAATGTCCTCATGTCCGTTGCTTCCTCATGCCTGGTTGTTTCATTGACATTCAGTTCTACCTTGCTATGTTTATTTGTACATTTGTATATTTGGGTGTACTATTTATGTTCAATTAAAAACAGTTTGATGTCTGAGATTCCCTGTGAACCGCCAACTTAATTACATGTTATATTCCCCTCACAATTTTTTTTTTTTCGTTTTTAATTTTATTTTTCTATCTATTTATTTAATTATATCCTTTTAATTTTCTTTTTTTGTCTAGCATTAAAAATTTCTCGCAAACCGTTAACACTATTAACTTCTGATTACTTACAGCACGAATGCGCTTATGCCCCCCCACCCCCCACCCCCCCGCTTTTTCCGTACGGTGGCAGACACTGAGATCGAAAGCAAATGGGTGTCATTGAAATGCAGTAACAGGGTGATAACAGCCGTGTTCGAAGTGTGTAGGGGCTTATAGTAGAGCAGAAGCACGTCACGCAATTCACCTGAGTTCGGAGGATCGGGAGTACCAGGGCCCATAGCGGAGAAGCGGAAGAGCGGAGTTATGTGTCTCTTCTCAAAGGCCGGGAAGCTGGGGGGCAGCAGGACCCCTTAGAGCGGCTAATGTGAGCCTTCTCCGGACATAGATCACCCGGACTTATGACTGGAGCTCCCGGACCTCTGGGCACACACATATGTGAATGAGTGGATGAGCTAATGTTGGTTTGGTTGTGGAAACGTTTCGGCCAATGCTATTAGCACAGCTATGATGAGTTCAGGTGTGTCTGTGTGTGTTTGTGTGTTTGTGTGTGTGTGTGTGTGTGTGTGTGTGCGTGTGTTTGTGTGTGTGTGAGAGTTTGTTTTTGTGGGTTGGGGGGGGTTCCCGCGGACACGGAGTACCAGGGCCTGGAGCGGATGAGGTGAGGAGCGGAGGAGAGCAGAAGCCCGGACCGTGATTCGCTTGTGTCCAGCGGTTCGGGAGTTCCAGGGCCCGAAACGGAGGAGCGGAGGAGCGGAGGACGGCAAAACCCCTTTCTGCAATTCGCCTGAGTCCGGCGGATCGGTAATACCTGGTTCCGCAGCGGAGGAGCGGAGGAGTGGAGGAGATGTTTCTCTTCTCAGAGGCGGCGAGGAGGGGGGGAGAGGGACAGGACCCCTTACCCTTACCCCCCCCGGACGTTTGAGTGGAGCTCCCGGACCTCCGGGCACGCACATGCGAATGACTGGATCACAGGGAGTGCCAGGGCCTGGAGCGGATGAGCAGAGGAGAGGCGGAGGGCAGAAGCCCGGCCCTGTTCAAGAGTTCCAGGGTCCAAAGCGGGGGAGCGAAGAAGCGGAGGAGGGGAGGAGAGCAGAAGAGCAAAAAAACTGGCCCGGAATTCACCGAAGTCCCGCGGATCGGGAGTTCCAGGGCCCGGAGCGGAAGAGCGGAGGAGAGGAGGAGCGGAGCAAAGCGGAAGCCCGTCTTAACAACAAGGAAATTACAGATGAGGCTATCATTTCCAATGAAAACTTTAAATTCTATAGCCACCTATACACTTCGACATTGTCAAAAAGCGATTGTGACTCCTTTCCATTAAATTTTCCTCAATATATCCCAAAAATAAACAACAAACAATATATGTTTGTTTATATATGTTTATATATAAACAACAAAAAATATACAGTTTGATGTCTGAGATTCCTTGTGAATCGCCAACTTAATTACATGTCGTATTCCCCTTGCATTTTTTTTTTTCGGTTTTAATTTCATTGGTCTATCTATTTATTTAATTATTTCCTTTTAATTTCTTTTTTTGTCTAGCAATGTAAATTTCTCACAAACCGTTAACACTATTAACTTCTGATTACATACAGAACGAATGTCCTTATGTCCTTTTCTTCTTCATGCCTGGTTGTTTCATTGACATTCAGTTCTACCTTGCCATGTTTATTTGTACATTTGCGTGTACTATTTATGTTCAATTAAAAAAAAAAAAAAAAAAAGAATGAGAGGCTGAGAAAATCTCCATGTCTCTCTCTCTCCCCCCTTAATGCCCCCCCGCTTTTTCCGTACGTTGGCAGACAATGAGATCAAAAGCAAATGGGTGTCATCGTAATGCAGTAACAGGGTGATAAAGGCCATGTTAGAAGTGTGTATGGGCTTATTTTACAGGCTTTCCCCTGGTACTCCATGGATTACCAGGGGCGTTTCTGCCGTGAAGCTGAAAGGAGCTGTTTCGGTGTTCCTGTTTATAAATCCACTCAGCAATGAGGTGAAAAGCACATCGGTATCGATATAATTCGGTAACAGGGC
>NW_028234041.1:142500-157500 GCF_037954325.1 Fistularia commersonii | reverse complement strand
AAAATAAAGACAATCATTCAAATGTGAATGAGTCGGCGTGATGCTCCGGGATGTGTGGAGCTCAGGGAGCTCCACGAGTGAGGGAGTTAAGTTAGGGCGGGGGTGCAAGTAGGCTCTAGGATTCCCCGAGTCGGGGCGAGCGATGGGTTTAGAGGCGTATCGCATTGAAGATAATGGCCGCATATCCTTCTTGGACTTTTCTAAAGCCTTTGACTCGGTCGAACATCCATTTATCATAGCAACGCTCGAACATTTTGGATTTGGTTAAATATTCAGGAATGTGATCCGTGGGCTCTATGAGAATATTCATAGCTGTGTCACCCTGCCAAGCGGCACCACTCCGAGCTTCCATGTTGATGTGGGAATCCCCCAAGGTTGCCCCATCTCACCCTATTTATTTATAATTGCTACCGAAATGCTAGCCGTTTATGTTGAAAAGAGCAACGATATCCAAAAGTTAGACGTGCTGGGGACTGAAATTGTTATTAGCCTGCTGGCAGATGACACAACCTTAGTTTTGAAAAATGAACATCAAGTCCCAATAAGTGCCGAAAACAACCAAAACATTCTCCAAGGCTTCAGGATTGTCATTAAACTTAAAGAAATGCAAACTTCTTGCGCTGCATGACTCGCCACTAAAGGAAATCAGCGATGTTTCCATGAAATCAGAAATAAAATACTTGAGCATTTTCCTATCCAAGGACCAAACGTTAAATCAATCCAGGAACATTGAATCTAAACTGAATCAAAGTAAAGCTTAATTCTAATATATGGCTCCAGAGAGATTTATCAATATTAGGCCGGATATATTTGACTAAAATGGATGTGTTTATCCAGATGTATATACCCAGCGTATTCCAATGCTGCTCCAAATCAACTCGTAAAATCTGTTAACCAAATCAATTTCAACTTTATCTGGAGGAACAGACCACACCATCTAAGAAAAATCACATATGGTGAAAGAAACAAGTGAAGGAGGGCTGAAAGTGATAGAGTCGGACTGCTTGAATGGGACATTGAAGGTGAACTGGTTGAAATCCTGGATCAAACCTCATCGTTCTTTCTGGTATTGTACTCCAAACTACTTATTCAACAAAGTCGGCGGCCTGAGTCTTCTGCTTATCTCTGACTTGGATATCAACAAGATTCCTGTCAAATGTTCAGAGTTCCATAAACAAATATTATTATACTGGAAAATGATATACGTACACAATTTCTCACCACACAGTATAATAGTTTGGAACAATCGATATGTACTGCATGGCAACAAACCTCTGTTTTACAAGGAATGCTTTGAGAAAGGTATATGGTCGATAATTGACTTGATGGATGACACTGGCAGTCCTCTGGACAATGAGCAGTTCTGTACTACACACAGATTCAAGCCTCCCATATTAGAGTTGCTAAAGTTACGAAACGCACTGCCTCGACAATTTGTATTCCTGACCAAAAATATAATGACGCACCGAACCGTACAACCACAGTTACCCCGACTATCACTCCAGGGAATCTCAATTGTGGACAGAAAGCGCGGCAACTCCTTTATTAGGAAATGTTTCACAGGAAACTTATTCCCTGGACGTCAAAAAAAAAAAAAAAGGATATTTTAAATAAATTTGATGAGGAATCGATTGCCACGCTGCGAACCATGTATCTGACTCTACCCATACCCCCAAGGCAAAAGAGACCCACTTCAAAATTATGACTGACATCTACCCATCTAAGGAATTATCGAGGGTACGCTTTAATTTTGAAGATAATATTTGTACATTTTGTGAAGACAACATTGAAACCACTGACCATATATTTTTTCTCCTTCTCATTCCATCGTCACCAGTTTCCTTCTCAAAAGATGATATAACATTCTGTTTACTTATAAGCAACATAACAGATGAACTCTGTGTCAATGTTCTTTTAGGCCTGGCCAAGTTCTTCATTCACAAGAACAGAATGCAAAAATGCTCCCCAAATTTTAATGTCTTCATAAACGATTTTGAAATATAAAAAAAAAAAAAAAAAATCCTTAAAACTTATAGAAAAATCCAAAAACTAAAAAATATAGTTACCCATGTCCGAGGTTCCTTTTTTTTTTGGTAAAAAAAAAAAACAAAAAAAAAAAAACAACTTGATTACATGTTACATTCCCCTTGCAATTTTTTTTTTATTTTTTCGTTTTAATTTCTTATTTGTCTATCTATTGATTTAATTACTTCCTTTTAATTTCTTTTTTTGTCTCGCACTGTAAATTTCTCACAAACCTGTAACACTATTAACTTCTCATTACATACAGAACAAATGTCCTGATGTCCGTTGCTTCCTCATCCCTGGTTGTTTCATTGACATTCAGTTCTACCTTGCTATGTTTATTTGTACATCTGTATATTTGGGTGTACTATTTATGTTCAATTAAAAACAGTTTGATGTCTGAGATTCCTTGTGAACCGCCAACTTAATTACATGTTATATTCCCCTCACAATTTTTTTTTTTCGTTTTTAATTTTATTTTTCTATCTATTTATTTAATTATATCCTTTTAATTTTCTTTTTTTGTCTAGCATTAAAAATTTCTCGCAAACCGTTAACACTATTAACTTCTGATTACTTACAGCACGAATGCGCTTATGCCCCCCCACCCATCCCGCTTTTTCCGTACGGTGGCAGACACTGAGATCGAAAGCAAATGGGTGTCATTGAAATGCAGTAACAGGGTGATAACAGCCGTGTTCGAAGTGTGTAGGGGCTTATAGGAGAGCAGAAGCACGTCACGCAATTCACCTGAGTTCGGAGGATCGGGAGTACCAGGGCCCATAGCGGAGAAGCGGAAGAGCGCAGTTATGTGTCTCTTCTCAAAGGCCGGGAAGCTGGGGGGCAGCAGGACCCCTTAGACCGGCTAATGTGAGCCTTCTCCGGACATAGATCACCCGGACTTATGACTGGAGCTCCCGGACCTCCGGGCACACACATATGTGAATGAGTGGATGAGCTAATGTCGGTTTGGTTGTGGATACGTTTCGGCCAATGCTATCAGCACAGCTATGATTATCCCCAGAACGTTGAGAACGAGCTCCCGGAACTCCAGACATGCGTATATAAAAGAGTGGAATTAAGGTGTGTGTGTGTGTGTGTGTGTGTGTGTGTGTGTGTATACGTGTGGGACAGAAGTAATGTTGGGGACAGAAATTGTTATTAGCCTGCTGGCAGATGACACAACCTTAGTTTTGAAAAATGAACATCAAGTCCCAATAAGTGCTGAAAAAAACCAAAACATTCTCCAAGGCTTCAGGATTGTCATTAAACTTAAAGAAATGCAAACTTCTTGCGCTGCATGACTCGCCACTAAAGGAAATCAGCGATGTTTCTATGAAATCAGAAATAAAATACTTGAGCATTTTCCTATTCAAGGACCAAACGTTAAATCAATCCAGGAACATTGAATCTAAACTGAATCAAAGTAAAGCTTAATTCTAATATATGGCTCCAGAGAGATTTATCAATATTAGGCCGGATATATTTGACTAAAATGGATGTGTTTATCCAGATGTATATACCCAGCGTATTCCAATGCTGCTCCAAATCAACTCGTATAATCTGTTAACCAAATCAATTTCAACTTTATCTGGAGGAACAGACCACACCATCTAAGAAAAATCACATATGGTGAAAGAAACAAGTGAAGGAGGGCTGAAAGTGATAGAGTCGGACTGCTTGAATGGGACATTGAAGGTGAACTGGTTGAAATCCTGGATCAAACCTCATCGTTCTTTCTGGTATTGTACTCCAAACTACTTATTCAACAAAGTCGGCGGCCTGAGTCTTCTGCTTATCTCTGACTTGGATATCAACAAGATTCCTGTCAAATGTTCAGAGTTCCATAAACAAATATTATTATACTGGAAAATGATATACGTACACAATTTCTCACCACACAGTATAATAGTTTGGAACAATCGATATGTACTGCATGGCAACAAACCTCTGTTTTACAAGGAATGCTTTGAGAAAGGTATATGGTCGATAATTGACTTGATGGATGACACTGGCAGTCCTCTGGACAATGAGCAGTTCTGTACTACACACAGATTCAAGCCTCCCATATTAGAGTTGCCAAAGTTACGAAACGCACTGCCTCGACAATTTGTATTCCTGACCAAAAATATAATGACGCACCGAACCGTACAACCACAGTTACCCCGACTATCACTCCAGGGAATCTCAATTGTGGACAGAAAGCGCGGCAACTCCTTTATTAGGAAATGTTTCACAGGAAACTTATTCCCTGGACGTCAAAAAAAAAAAAAAGGATATTTTAAATAAATTTGATGAGGAATCGATTGCCACGCTGCGAACCATGTATCTGACTCTACCCATACCCCCAAGGCAAAAGAGACCCACTTCAAAATTATGACTGACATCTACCCATCTAAGGAATTATCGAGGGTACGCTTTAATTTTGAAGATAATATTTGTACATTTTGTGAAGACAACATTGAAACCACTGACCATATATTTTTTCTCCTTCTCATTCCATCGTCACCAGTTTCCTTCTCAAAAGATGATATAACATTCTGTTTACTTATAAGCAACATAACAGATGAACTCTGTGTCAATGTTCTTTTAGGCCTGGCCAAGTTCTTCATTCACAAAAACAGAATGCAAAAATGCTCCCCAAATTTTAATGTCTTCATAAACGATTTTGAAATATAAAAAAAAAAAAAAAAAAATCCTTAAAACTTATGGAAAAATCCAAAAACTAAAAAATATAGTTACCCATGTCCGAGGTTCCTTTTTTTTTTGGTAAAAAAAAAAAAACAAAAAAAAAAAAAACAACTTGATTACATGTTACATTCCCCTTGCAATTTTTTTTTTTTTTTTTCGTTTTAATTTCTTATTTGTCTATCTATTGATTTAATTACTTCCTTTTAATTTCTTTTTTTGTCTCGCACTGTAAATTTCTCACAAACCTGTAACACTATTAACTTCTCATTACATACAGAACAAATGTCCTGATGTCCGTTGCTTCCTCATCCCTGGTTGTTTCATTGACATTCAGTTCTACCTTGCTATGTTTATTTGTACATCTGTATATTTGGGTGTACTATTTATGTTCAATTAAAAACAGTTTGATGTCTGAGATTCCTTGTGAACCGCCAACTTAATTACATGTTATATTCCCCTCACAATTTTTTTTTTTCGTTTTTAATTTTATTTTTCTATCTATTTATTTAATTATATCCTTTTAATTTTCTTTTTTTGTCTAGCATTAAAAATTTCTCGCAAACCGTTAACACTATTAACTTCTGATTACTTACACCACGAATGCGCTTATGCCCCCCCACCCATCCCGCTTTTTCCGTACGGAGGCAGACACTGAGATCGAAAGCAAATGGGTGTCATTGAAATGCAGTAACAGGGTGATAACAGCCGTGTTCGAAGTGTGTAGGGGCTTATAGGAGAGCAGAAGCACGTCACGCAATTCACCTGAGTTCGGAGGATCGGGAGTACCAGGGCCCATAGCGGAGAAGCGGAAGAGCGGAGTTATGTGTCTCTTCTCAAAGGCCGGGAAGCTGGGGGGCAGCAGGACCCCTTAGAGCGGCTAATGTGAGCCTTCTCCGGACATAGATCACCCGGACTTATGACTGGAGCTCCCGGACCTCCGGGCACACACATATGTGAATGAGTGGATGAGCTAATGTCGGTTTGGTTGTGGATACGTTTCGGCCAATGCTATCAGCACAGCTATGATTATCCCCAGAACGTTGAGAACGAGCTCCCGGAACTCCAGACATGCGTATATAAAAGAGTGGAATTAAGGTGTGTGTGTGTGTGTGTGTGTGTGTGTGTGTGTGTATACGTGTGGGACAGAAGTAATGTTGGGGACAGAAATTGTTATTAGCCTGCTGGCAGATGACACAACCTTAGTTTTGAAAAATGAACATCAAGTCCCAATAAGTGCTGAAAAAAACCAAAACATTCTCCAAGGCTTCAGGATTGTCATTAAACTTAAAGAAATGCAAACTTCTTGCGCTGCATGACTCGCCACTAAAGGAAATCAGCGATGTTTCTATGAAATCAGAAATAAAATACTTGAGCATTTTCCTATCCAAGGACCAAACGTTAAATCAATCCAGGAACATTGAATCTAAACTGAATCAAAGTAAAGCTTAATTCTAATTGCTCCAGAGAGATTTATCAATATTAGGCCGGATATATTTGACTAAAATGGATGTGTTTATCCAGATGTATATACCCAGCGTATTCCAATGCTGCTCCAAATCAACTCGTAAAATCTGTTAACCAAATCAATTTCAACTTTATCTGGAGGAACAGACCACACCATCTAAGAAAAATCACATATGGTGAAAGAAACAAGTGAAGGAGGGCTGAAAGTGATAGAGTCGGACTGCTTGAATGGGACATTGAAGGTGAACTGGTTGAAATCCTGGATCAAACCTCATCGTTCTTTCTGGTATTGTACTCCAAACTACTTATTCAACAAAGTCGGCGGCCTGAGTCTTCTGCTTATCTCTGACTTGGATATCAACAAGATTCCTGTCAAATGTTCAGAGTTCCATAAACAAATATTATTATACTGGAAAATGATATACGTACACAATTTCTCACCACACAGTATAATAGTTTGGAACAATCGATATGTACTGCATGGCAACAAACCTCTGTTTTACAAGGAATGCTTTGAGAAAGGTATATGGTCGATAATTGACTTGATGGATGACACTGGCAGTCCTCTGGACAATGAGCAGTTCTGTACTACACACAGATTCAAGCCTCCCATATTAGAGTTGCTAAAGTTACGAAACGCACTGCCTCGACAATTTGTATTCCTGACCAAAAATATAATGACGCACCGAACCGTACAACCACAGTTACCCCGACTATCACTCCAGGGAATCTCAATTGTGGACAGAAAGCGCGGCAACTCCTTTATTAGGAAATGTTTCACAGGAAACTTATTCCCTGGACGTCAAAAAAAAAAAAAAGGATATTTTAAATAAATTTGATGAGGAATCGATTGCCACGCTGCGAACCATGTATCTGACTCTACCCATACCCCCAAGGCAAAAGAGACCCACTTCAAAATTATGACTGACATCTACCCATCTAAGGAATTATCGAGGGTACGCTTTAATTTTGAAGATAATATTTGTACATTTTGTGAAGACAACATTGAAACCACTGACCATATATTTTTTCTCCTTCTCATTCCATCGTCACCAGTTTCCTTCTCAAAAGATGATATAACATTCTGTTTACTTATAAGCAACATAACAGATGAACTCTGTGTCAATGTTCTTTTAGGCCTGGCCAAGTTCTTCATTCACAAGAACAGAATGCAAAAATGCTCCCCAAATTTTAATGTCTTCATAAACGATTTTGAAATATAAAAAAAAAAAAAAAAAATCCTTAAAACTTATGGAAAAATCCGAAAACAAAAAAATATAGTTACCCATGTCCGAGGTTCCTTTTTTTTTTGGTAAAAAAAAAAAAAAAAAACAAAAAAAACAACTTGATTACATGTTACATTCCCCTTGCAATTTTTTTTTTTTTTTTTCGTTTTAATTTCTTATTTGTCTATCTATTGATTTAATTACTTCCTTTTAATTTCTTTTTTTGTCTCGCACTGTAAATTTCTCACAAACCTGTAACACTATTAACTTCTCATTACATACAGAACAAATGTCCTGATGTCCGTTGCTTCCTCATCCCTGGTTGTTTCATTGACATTCAGTTCTACCTTGCTATGTTTATTTGTACATTTGTATATTTGGGTGTACTATTTATGTTCAATTAAAAACAGTTTGATGTCTGAGATTCCTTGTGAACCGCCAACTTAATTACATGTTATATTCCCCTCACAATTTTTTTTTTTCGTTTTTAATTTTATTTTTCTATCTATTTATTTAATTATATCCTTTTAATTTTCTTTTTTTGTCTAGCATTAAAAATTTCTCGCAAACCGTTAACACTATTAACTTCTGATTACTTACAGCACGAATGCGCTTATGCCCCCCCACCCATCCCGCTTTTTCCGTACGGAGGCAGACACTGAGATCGAAAGCAAATGGGTGTCATTGAAATGCAGTAACAGGGTGATAACAGCCGTGTTCGAAGTGTGTAGGGGCTTATAGTAGAGCAGAAGCACGTCACGCAATTCACCTGAGTTCGGAGGATCGGGAGTACCAGGGCCCATAGCGGAGAAGCGGAAGAGCGGAGTTATGTGTCTCTTCTCAAAGGCGGGGAAGCTGGGGGGCAGCAGGACCCCTTAGACCGGCTAATGTGAGCCTACTCCGGACAGATATCACCCGGAGTTATGACTGGAGCTCCCGGACCTCTGGGCACACACATATATGAATGAGTGGATGAGCTAATGTTGGTTTGGTTGTGGATACGTTTCGGCCAATGCTATCAGCACAGCTATGATTATCCCCAGAACGTTGAGAACGAGCTCCCGGAACTCCAGACATGCGTATATAAAAGAGTGGAATTAAGGTGTGTGTGTGTGTGTGTGTGTGTGTGTGTGTGTGTGTATACGTGTGGGACAGAAGTAATGTTGGGGACAGAAATTGTTATTAGCCTGCTGGCAGATGACACAACCTTAGTTTTGAAAAATGAACATCAAGTCCCAATAAGTGCTGAAAAAAACCAAAACATTCTCCAAGGCTTCAGGATTGTCATTAAACTTAAAGAAATGCAAACTTCTTGCGCTGCATGACTCGCCACTAAAGGAAATCAGCGATGTTTCTATGAAATCAGAAATAAAATACTTGAGCATTTTCCTATCCAAGGACCAAACGTTAAATCAATCCAGGAACATTGAATCTAAACTGAATCAAAGTAAAGCTTAATTCTAATATATGGCTCCAGAGAGATTTATCAATATTAGGCCGGATATATTTGACTAAAATGGATGTGTTTATCCAGATGTATATACCCAGCGTATTCCAATGCTGCTCCAAATCAACTCGTAAAATCTGTTAACCAAATCAATTTCAACTTTATCTGGAGGAACAGACCACACCATCTAAGAAAAATCACATATGGTGAAAGAAACAAGTGAAGGAGGGCTGAAAGTGATAGAGTCGGACTGCTTGAATGGGACATTGAAGGTGAACTGGTTGAAATCCTGGATCAAACCTCATCGTTCTTTCTGGTATTGTACTCCAAACTACTTATTCAACAAAGTCGGCGGCCTGAGTCTTCTGCTTATCTCTGACTTGGATATCAACAAGATTCCTGTCAAATGTTCAGAGTTCCATAAACAAATATTATTATACTGGAAAATGATATACGTACACAATTTCTCACCACACAGTATAATAGTTTGGAACAATCGATATGTACTGCATGGCAACAAACCTCTGTTTTACAAGGAATGCTTTGAGAAAGGTATATGGTCGATAATTGACTTGATGGATGACACTGGCAGTCCTCTGGACAATGAGCAGTTCTGTACTACACACAGATTCAAGCCTCCCATATTAGAGTTGCTAAAGTTACGAAACGCACTGCCTCGACAATTTGTATTCCTGACCAAAAATATAATGACGCACCGAACCGTACAACCACAGTTACCCCGACTATCACTCCAGGGAATCTCAATTGTGGACAGAAAGCGCGGCAACTCCTTTATTAGGAAATGTTTCACAGGAAACTTATTCCCTGGACGTCAAAAAAAAAAAAAAGGATATTTTAAATAAATTTGATGAGGAATCGATTGCCACGCTGCGAACTATGTATCTGACTCTACCCATACCCCCAAGGCAAAAGAGACCCACTTCAAAATTATGACTGACATCTACCCATCTAAGGAATTATCGAGGGTACGCTTTAATTTTGAAGATAATATTTGTACATTTTGTGAAGACAACATTGAAACCACTGACCATATATTTTTTCTCCTTCTCATTCCATCGTCACCAGTTTCCTTCTCAAAAGATGATATAACATTCTGTTTACTTATAAGCAACATAACAGATGAACTCTGTGTCAATGTTCTTTTAGGCCTGGCCAAGTTCTTCATTCACAAGAACAGAATGCAAAAATGCTCCCCAAATTTTAATGTCTTCATAAACGATTTTGAAATATAAAAAAAAAAAAAAAAATCCTTAAAACTTATGGAAAAATCCGAAAACAAAAAAATATAGTTACCCATGTCCGAGGTTCCTTTTTTTTTTGGTAAAAAAAAAAAAAAAAAACAAAAAAAACAACTTGATTACATGTTACATTCCCCTTGCAATTTTTTTTTTTTTTTTTCGTTTTAATTTCTTATTTGTCTATCTATTGATTTAATTACTTCCTTTTAATTTCTTTTTTTGTCTCGCACTGTAAATTTCTCACAAACCTGTAACACTATTAACTTCTCATTACATACAGAACAAATGTCCTGATGTCCGTTGCTTCCTCATCCCTGGTTGTTTCATTGACATTCAGTTCTACCTTGCTATGTTTATTTGTACATTTGTATATTTGGGTGTACTATTTATGTTCAATTAAAAACAGTTTGATGTCTGAGATTCCTTGTGAACCGCCAACTTAATTACATGTTATATTCCCCTCACAATTTTTTTTTTTCGTTTTTAATTTTATTTTTCTATCTATTTATTTAATTATATCCTTCTAATTTTCTTTTTTTGTCTAGCATTAAAAATTTCTCGCAAACCGTTAACACTATTAACTTCTGATTACTTACAGCACGAATGCGCTTATGCCCCCCCACCCATCCCGCTTTTTCCGTACGGAGGCAGACACTGAGATCGAAAGCAAATGGGTGTCATTGAAATGCAGTAACAGGGTGATAACAGCCGTGTTCGAAGTGTGTAGGGGCTTATAGGAGAGCAGAAGCACGTCACGCAATTCACCTGAGTTCGGAGGATCGGGAGTACCAGGGCCCATAGCGGAGAAGCGGAAGAGCGGAGTTATGTGTCTCTTCTCAAAGGCGGGGAAGCTGGGGGGCAGCAGGACCCCTTAGACCGGCTAATGTGAGCCTACTCCGGACAGAGATCACCCGGAGTTATGACTGGAGCTCCCGGACCTCTGGGCACACACATATGTGAATGACTGGATGAGCTAATGTTGGTTTGGTTGTGGATACGTTTCGGCCAATGCTATCAGCACAGCGATGATGAGTTCAGGTGTGTCTGTGTGTGTTTGTGTGTTTGTGTGTGTGTGTGTGTGTGTGTGTGTGTGTGCGTGTGTTTGTGTGTGTGTGAGAGTTTGTTTTTGTGGGTTGGGGGGGGTTCCCGCGGACACGGAGTACCAGGGCCTGGAGCGGATGAGGTGAGGAGCGGAGGAGAGCAGAAGCCCGGACCGTGATTCGCTTGTGTCCAGCGGTTCGGGAGTTCCAGGGCCCGAAACGGAGGAGCGGAGGAGCGGAGGAGCGGAGGAGCGGAGGAGCGGAGGAGCGGAGGACAGCAAAACCCCTTTCTGCAATTCGCCTGAGTCCGGCGGATCGGTAGTACCTGGTTCCGCAGCGGATGAGCGGAGGAGTGGAGGAGATGTTTCTCTTCTCAGAGGCGGCGAGGGGGGGGGGCAGGACCCCTTACCCTTATCCCCCCCGGACGTTTGAGTGGAGCTCCCGGACCTCCGGGCACGCACATGCGAATGACTGGATCACAGGGAGTGCCAGGGCCTGGAGCGGATGAGCAGAGGAGAGGCGGAGGGCAGAAGCCCGGCCCTGTTCAAGAGTTCCAGGGTCCAAAGCGGGGGAGCGAAGAAGCGGAGGAGGGGAGGAGAGCAGAAGAGCAAAAAACTGGCCCGGAATTCACCGAAGTCCCGCGGATCGGGAGTTCCAGGGCCCGGAGCGGAAGAGCGGAGGAGCGGAGGAGAGGAGGAGCGGAGCAAAGCTAAGCCCGTCTTAACAACAAGGAAATTACAGATGAGGCTATAATTTCTAATGAAAACTTTAAATTCTATAGCCACGTATACACTTCGACATTGTCAAAAAGCGATTGTGACTCCTTTCCATTAAATATTCCTCAATATATCCCAAAAATAAACAACAAACAATATATGTTTGTTTATATATGTTTATATATAAACAACAAAACATATACAGTTTGATGTCTGAGATTCCTTGTGAATCGCCAACTTAATTACATGTCGTATTCCCCTTGCATTTTTTTTTTTTGGTTTTAATTTCATTTGTCTATCTATTTATCTAATTATTTCCTTTTAATTTCGTTTTTTGTCTAGCACTGTAAATTTCTCACAAACCTGTAACACTATTAACTTCTCATTACATACAGAACAAATGTCCTCATGTCCGTTGCTTCCTCATGCCTGGTTGTTTCATTGACATTCAGTTCTACCTTGCTATGTTTATTTGTACATTTGTATATTTGGGTGTACTATTTATGTTCAATTAAAAACAGTTTGATGTCTGAGATTCCCTGTGAACCGCCAACTTAATTACATGTTATATTCCCCTCACAATTTTTTTTTTTTCGTTTTTAATTTTATTTTTCTATCTATTTATTTAATTATATCCTTTTAATTTTCTTTTTTTGTCTAGCATTAAAAATTTCTCGCAAACCGTTAACACTATTAACTTCTGATTACTTACAGCACGAATGCGCTTATGCCCCCCCACCCCCCACCCCCCCGCTTTTTCCGTACGGTGGCAGACACTGAGATCGAAAGCAAATGGGTGTCATTGAAATGCAGTAACAGGGTGATAACAGCCGTGTTCGAAGTGTGTAGGGGCTTATAGTAGAGCAGAAGCACGTCACGCAATTCACCTGAGTTCGGAGGATCGGGAGTACCAGGGCCCATAGCGGAGAAGCGGAAGAGCGGAGTTATGTGTCTCTTCTCAAAGGCCGGGAAGCTGGGGGGCAGCAGGACCCCTTAGAGCGGCTAATGTGAGCCTTCTCCGGACATAGATCACCCGGACTTATGACTGGAGCTCCCGGACCTCTGGGCACACACATATGTGAATGAGTGGATGAGCTAATGTTGGTTTGGTTGTGGAAACGTTTCGGCCAATGCTATTAGCACAGCTATGATGAGTTCAGGTGTGTCTGTGTGTGTTTGTGTGTTTGTGTGTGTGTGTGTGTGTGTGTGTGTGCGTGTGTTTGTGTGTGTGTGAGAGTTTGTTTTTGTGGGTTGGGGGGGGTTCCCGCGGACACGGAGTACCAGGGCCTGGAGCGGATGAGGTGAGGAGCGGAGGAGAGCAGAAGCCCGGACCGTGATTCGCTTGTGTCCAGCGGTTCGGGAGTTCCAGGGCCCGAAACGGAGGAGCGGAGGAGCGGAGGACGGCAAAACCCCTTTCTGCAATTCGCCTGAGTCCGGCGGATCGGTAATACCTGGTTCCGCAGCGGAGGAGCGGAGGAGTGGAGGAGATGTTTCTCTTCTCAGAGGCGGCGAGGAGGGGGGGAGAGGGACAGGACCCCTTACCCTTACCCCCCCCGGACGTTTGAGTGGAGCTCCCGGACCTCCGGGCACGCACATGCGAATGACTGGATCACAGGGAGTGCCAGGGCCTGGAGCGGATGAGCAGAGGAGAGGCGGAGGGCAGAAGCCCGGCCCTGTTCAAGAGTTCCAGGGTCCAAAGCGGGGGAGCGAAGAAGCGGAGGAGGGGAGGAGAGCAGAAGAGCAAAAAAACTGGCCCGGAATTCACCGAAGTCCCGCGGATCGGGAGTTCCAGGGCCCGGAGCGGAAGAGCGGAGGAGAGGAGGAGCGGAGCAAAGCGGAAGCCCGTCTTAACAACAAGGAAATTACAGATGAGGCTATCATTTCCAATGAAAACTTTAAATTCTATAGCCACCTATACACTTCGACATTGTCAAAAAGCGATTGTGACTCCTTTCCATTAAATATTCCTCAATATATCCCAAAAATAAACAACAAACAATATATGTTTGTTTATATATGTTTATATATAAACAACAAAAAATATACAGTTTGATGTCTGAGATTCCTTGTGAATCGCCAACTTAATTACATGTCGTATTCCCCTTGCATTTTTTTTTTTCGGTTTTAATTTCATTGGTCTATCTATTTATTTAATTATTTCCTTTTAATTTCTTTTTTTGTCTAGCAATGTAAATTTCTCACAAACCGTTAACACTATTAACTTCTGATTACATACAGAACGAATGTCCTTATGTCCTTTTCTTCTTCATGCCTGGTTGTTTCATTGACATTCAGTTCTACCTTGCCATGTTTATTTGTACATTTGCGTGTACTATTTATGTTCAATTAAAAAAAAAAAAAAAAAAAAGAATGAGAGGCTGAGAAAATCTCCATGTCTCTCTCTCTCCCCCCTTAATGCCCCCCCGCTTTTTCCGTACGTTGGCAGACAATGAGATCAAAAGCAAATGGGTGTCATCGTAATGCAGTAACAGGGTGATAAAGGCCATGTTAGAAGTGTGTATGGGCTTATTTTACAGGCTTTCCCCTGGTACTCCATGGATTACCAGGGGCGTTTCTGCCGTGAAGCTGAAAGGAGCTGTTTCGGTGTTCCTGTTTATAAATCCACTCAGCAATGAGGTGAAAAGCACATCGGTATCGATATAATTCGGTAACAGGGCGATAACATCCATGTATTCCGCTCTGGGCCCTGGTACTCCTCGGGGGGGTGAACGCCGGGCCGAACTAGTCCTGGTACTCCATGGAGTACCAGAGGCCCGCCGCAGTGAGAGTAAATGGAGCAATTTGGGTGTTCAATTGTAAAAAGCGGCCTAAAATCCGTGTGGAAAGCAAACGAGTGTTGTTTTAAGACAGTGTGAGGGTGACAGCAATCTCTCCAAGAAGCTTTCTTGGGTTATTTCTGAGGTTTCTCAATGCACTCCTAATGGGAGAGAAGGTAAAGCCCATAAAGCCCACGGGCTTTTCCTTTGTCCGCGCTGCAAGGGACTTTACTCGTTTTTTCGAGGGGACATCCCGCGGGATAGTGTTGGAGTGGCCGTCTAGGAGGAGGGTTTTATTTTCTCCCCTGACGCGTGGTGGTTGATTGTCTCCGAGTCGAGTCGGCACACGTGACCC
>NW_028234041.1:125000-135000 GCF_037954325.1 Fistularia commersonii | reverse complement strand
CCGCCATCCTATGCTGTCTGGCTACACGCCCACCTACAACTACTTTGCAGTCACCGATCTCTTTCAGGTTACCTCGTCTATACAAGATGTAGTCTACCTGCGTGCTCCTACCTCCGCTCTTATAAGTTACCCTATGTTCCTGTTTTTTCTGGAAAAAGGTATTCACTACACCCATTTCCATCCCTTTTGCAAAATCTACCACCATCTGTCCCTCTGCATTCCTATCCTGGATACCATATCTGCCCATCACTTCTTCATCCCCTCTATTGCCTTCACCAACATGTCCATTGAAGTCTGCACCAATTACCACTCTCTCATTTCTGGGAATATTCTGCATCACTTCATCCAACTCATTCCAGAACTTCTCCTTCTCTTCAGGTTCACATCCCACCTGTGGCGCATAGCCACTAACAACACTGAGCATCACACCTTCAATTTCCAATTTCAGACTCATAAGTCTATCTGACATTCTTTTCACCTCTAGGACGTTCCTTACAAACTCCTCCTTCAAGATGACTCCTACTCCATTTCTCTTCTTGTCAGCACCATAATAGTATAACTTAAAGCCTGCTCCTAAGCTTCTAGCCTTACTACCCTTCCACCTGGTCTCCTGGACACACAGTATATCCAGCTTCCTTCTCTGCATCGTGTCCATCAACTCTCTACCTTTTCCTGTCATAGTCCCAATATTCAAAGTCCCTACTCTCAGTCCCAGGCTCTTTCCTTTCCTCCTCTCTCTCTGCTTCCGAACACGCACTCCTCCTCTTCTTCTTCTTCTTGTTCTTCGACCCACAGTAGCCCGATTTCCATTAGTACCCTGTAGGTCATCAGTACCAATGGCGGTCGTTGTTAACCCGGTCCGCGACCCATCCGGTATGGTATAGTTATGGTTGACTCGCATGTTTGGTTTTGGCAAACGTTTTACGCCGGATGCCCCTCCTGACGCAACCCTCTGCATTTATCCGGGCTTGGGACCGGCACAGGGAGACACTGCTCCGTGCCCCCCCCCCCCCCCCCCCCCCCCCCCCCCCCCCCAAAGGCAGGCTTGGAGAGACACGGGCCAGTGCCGCCCTGAGGCTGCATTACCCTCTCTTTCTTACATTTATTATAAAAATATGCTTATCTTCCTTTTAGCTCATCACACATGTCTTTATGATTTTCAGTCCATGCCTCAGCCGGCCTGAAGCTCCACTGATGCGCATGTGCGGATGCCTCTATCTAGCGGACATAAAATAAAGACAATCATTCAAATGTGAATGAGTCGGCGTGATGCTCCGGGATGTGTGGAGCTCAGGGAGCTCCACGAGTGAGGGAGTTAAGTTAGGGCGGGGGTGCAAGTAGGCTCTAGGATTCCCCGAGTCGGGGCGAGCGATGGGTTTAGAGGCGTATCGCATTGAAGATAATGGCCGCATATCCTTCTTGGACTTTTCTAAAGCCTTTGACTCGGTCGAACATCAATTTATCATAGCAACGCTCGAACATTTTGGATTTGGTTAAATATTCAGGAATGTGATCCGTGGGCTCTATGAGAATATTCATAGCTGTGTCACCCTGCCAAGCGGCACCACTCCGAGCTTCCATGTTGATGTGGGAATCCCCCAAGGTTGCCCCATCTCACCCTATTTATTTATAATTGCTACCGAAATGCTAGCCGTTTATGTTGAAAAGAGCAACGATATCCAAAAGTTAGACGTGCTGGGGACTGAAATTGTTATTAGCCTGCTGGCAGATGACACAACCTTAGTTTTGAAAAATGAACATCAAGTCCCAATAAGTGCCGAAAACAACCAAAACATTCTCCAAGGCTTCAGGATTGTCATTAAACTTAAAGAAATGCAAACTTCTTGCGCTGCATGACTCGCCACTAAAGGAAATCAGCGATGTTTCCATGAAATCAGAAATAAAATACTTGAGCATTTTCCTATCCAAGGACCAAACGTTAAATCAATCCAGGAACATTGAATCTAAACTGAATCAAAGTAAAGCTTAATTCTAATATATGGCTCCAGAGAGATTTATCAATATTAGGCCGGATATATTTGACTAAAATGGATGTGTTTATCCAGATGTATATACCCAGCGTATTCCAATGCTGCTCCAAATCAACTCGTAAAATCTGTTAACCAAATCAATTTCAACTTTATCTGGAGGAACAGACCACACCATCTAAGAAAAATCACATATGGTGAAAGAAACAAGTGAAGGAGGGCTGAAAGTGATAGAGTCGGACTGCTTGAATGGGACATTGAAGGTGAACTGGTTGAAATCCTGGATCAAACCTCATCGTTCTTTCTGGTATTGTACTCCAAACTACTTATTCAACAAAGTCGGCGGCCTGAGTCTTCTGCTTATCTCTGACTTGGATATCAACAAGATTCCTGTCAAATGTTCAGAGTTCCATAAACAAATATTATTATACTGGAAAATGATATACGTACACAATTTCTCACCACACAGTATAATAGTTTGGAACAATCGATATGTACTGCATGGCAACAAACCTCTGTTTTACAAGGAATGCTTTGAGAAAGGTATATGGTCGATAATTGACTTGATGGATGACACTGGCAGTCCTCTGGACAATGAGCAGTTCTGTACTACACACAGATTCAAGCCTCCCATATTAGAGTTGCTAAAGTTACGAAACGCACTGCCTCGACAATTTGTATTCCTGACCAAAAATATAATGACGCACCGAACCGTACAACCACAGTTACCCCGACTATCACTCCAGGGAATCTCAATTGTGGACAGAAAGCGCGGCAACTCCTTTATTAGGAAATGTTTCACAGGAAACTTATTCCCTGGACGTCAAAAAAAAAAAAAAAGGATATTTTAAATAAATTTGATGAGGAATCGATTGCCACGCTGCGAACCATGTATCTGACTCTACCCATACCCCCAAGGCAAAAGAGACCCACTTCAAAATTATGACTGACATCTACCCATCTAAGGAATTATCGAGGGTACGCTTTAATTTTGAAGATAATATTTGTACATTTTGTGAAGACAACATTGAAACCACTGACCATATATTTTTTCTCCTTCTCATTCCATCGTCACCAGTTTCCTTCTCAAAAGATGATATAACATTCTGTTTACTTATAAGCAACATAACAGATGAACTCTGTGTCAATGTTCTTTTAGGCCTGGCCAAGTTCTTCATTCACAAGAACAGAATGCAAAAATGCTCCCCAAATTTTAATGTCTTCATAAACGATTTTGAAATATAAAAAAAAAAAAAAAAAAAATCCTTAAAACTTATGGAAAAATCCAAAAACTAAAAAATATAGTTACCCATGTCCGAGGTTCCTTTTTTTTTTGGTAAAAAAAAAAAAAACAAAAAAAAAAAAACAACTTGATTACATGTTACATTCCCCTTGCAATTTTTTTTTTTTTTTTTTCGTTTTAATTTCTTATTTGTCTGTCTATTGATTTAATTACTTCCTTTTAATTTCTTTTTTTGTCTCGCACTGTAAATTTCTCACAAACCTGTAACACTATTAACTTCTCATTACATACAGAACAAATGTCCTGATGTCCGTTGCTTCCTCATCCCTGGTTGTTTCATTGACATTCAGTTCTACCTTGCTATGTTTATTTGTACATTTGTATATTTGGGTGTACTATTTATGTTCAATTAAAAACAGTTTGATGTCTGAGATTCCTTGTGAACCGCCAACTTAATTACATGTTATATTCCCCTCACAATTTTTTTTTTTCGTTTTTAATTTTATTTTTCTATCTATTTATTTAATTATATCCTTCTAATTTTCTTTTTTTGTCTAGCATTAAAAATTTCTCGCAAACCGTTAACACTATTAACTTCTGATTACTTACACCACGAATGCGCTTATGCCCCCCCACCCATCCCGCTTTTTCCGTACGGAGGCAGACACTGAGATCGAAAGCAAATGGGTGTCATTGAAATGCAGTAACAGGGTGATAACAGCCGTGTTCGAAGTGTGTAGGGGCTTATAGGAGAGCAGAAGCACGTCACGCAATTCACCTGAGTTCGGAGGATCGGGAGTACCAGGGCCCATAGCGGAGAAGCGGAAGAGCGGAGTTATGTGTCTCTTCTCAAAGGCCGGGAAGCTGGGGGGCAGCAGGACCCCTTAGAGCGGCTAATGTGAGCCTTCTCCGGACATAGATCACCCGGACTTATGACTGGAGCTCCCGGACCTCCGGGCACACACATATGTGAATGAGTGGATGAGCTAATGTCGGTTTGGTTGTGGATACGTTTCGGCCAATGCTATCAGCACAGCTATGATTATCCCCAGAACGTTGAGAACGAGCTCCCGGAACTCCAGACATGCGTATATAAAAGAGTGGAATTAAGGTGTGTGTGTGTGTGTGTGTGTGTGTGTGTGTGTGTATACGTGTGGGACAGAAGTAATGTTGGGGACAGAAATTGTTATTAGCCTGCTGGCAGATGACACAACCTTAGTTTTGAAAAATGAACATCAAGTCCCAATAAGTGCTGAAAAAAACCAAAACATTCTCCAAGGCTTCAGGATTGTCATTAAACTTAAAGAAATGCAAACTTCTTGCGCTGCATGACTCGCCACTAAAGGAAATCAGCGATGTTTCTATGAAATCAGAAATAAAATACTTGAGCATTTTCCTATCCAAGGACCAAACGTTAAATCAATCCAGGAACATTGAATCTAAACTGAATCAAAGTAAAGCTTAATTCTAATATATGGCTCCAGAGAGATTTATCAATATTAGGCCGGATATATTTGACTAAAATGGATGTGTTTATCCAGATGTATATACCCAGCGTATTCCAATGCTGCTCCAAATCAACTCGTAAAATCTGTTAACCAAATCAATTTCAACTTTATCTGGAGGAACAGACCACACCATCTAAGAAAAATCACATATGGTGAAAGAAACAAGTGAAGGAGGGCTGAAAGTGATAGAGTCGGACTGCTTGAATGGGACATTGAAGGTGAACTGGTTGAAATCCTGGATCAAACCTCATCGTTCTTTCTGGTATTGTACTCCAAACTACTTATTCAACAAAGTCGGCGGCCTGAGTCTTCTGCTTATCTCTGACTTGGATATCAACAAGATTCCTGTCAAATGTTCAGAGTTCCATAAACAAATATTATTATACTGGAAAATGATATACGTACACAATTTCTCACCACACAGTATAATAGTTTGGAACAATCGATATGTACTGCATGGCAACAAACCTCTGTTTTACAAGGAATGCTTTGAGAAAGGTATATGGTCGATAATTGACTTGATGGATGACACTGGCAGTCCTCTGGACAATGAGCAGTTCTGTACTACACACAGATTCAAGCCTCCCATATTAGAGTTGCTAAAGTTACGAAACGCACTGCCTCGACAATTTGTATTCCTGACCAAAAATATAATGACGCACCGAACCGTACAACCACAGTTACCCCGACTATCACTCCAGGGAATCTCAATTGTGGACAGAAAGCGCGGCAACTCCTTTATTAGGAAATGTTTCACAGGAAACTTATTCCCTGGACGTCAAAAAAAAAAAAAAGGATATTTTAAATAAATTTGATGAGGAATCGATTGCCACGCTGCGAACTATGTATCTGACTCTACCCATACCCCCAAGGCAAAAGAGACCCACTTCAAAATTATGACTGACATCTACCCATCTAAGGAATTATCGAGGGTACGCTTTAATTTTGAAGATAATATTTGTACATTTTGTGAAGACAACATTGAAACCACTGACCATATATTTTTTCTCCTTCTCATTCCATCGTCACCAGTTTCCTTCTCAAAAGATGATATAACATTCTGTTTACTTATAAGCAACATAACAGATGAACTCTGTGTCAATGTTCTTTTAGGCCTGGCCAAGTTCTTCATTCACAAGAACAGAATGCAAAAATGCTCCCCAAATTTTAATGTCTTCATAAACGATTTTGAAATATAAAAAAAAAAAAAAAAATCCTTAAAACTTATGGAAAAATCCGAAAACAAAAAAATATAGTTACCCATGTCCGAGGTTCCTTTTTTTTTTGGTAAAAAAAAAAAAAAAAAAAAAAAAAAACAACTTGATTACATGTTACATTCCCCTTGCAATTTTTTTTTTTTTTTTTCGTTTTAATTTCTTATTTGTCTATCTATTGATTTAATTACTTCCTTTTAATTTCTTTTTTTGTCTCGCACTGTAAATTTCTCACAAACCTGTAACACTATTAACTTCTCATTACATACAGAACAAATGTCCTGATGTCCGTTGCTTCCTCATCCCTGGTTGTTTCATTGACATTCAGTTCTACCTTGCTATGTTTATTTGTACATTTGTATATTTGGGTGTACTATTTATGTTCAATTAAAAACAGTTTGATGTCTGAGATTCCTTGTGAACCGCCAACTTAATTACATGTTATATTCCCCTCACAATTTTTTTTTTTCGTTTTTAATTTTATTTTTCTATCTATTTATTTAATTATATCCTTCTAATTTTCTTTTTTTGTCTAGCATTAAAAATTTCTCGCAAACCGTTAACACTATTAACTTCTGATTACTTACAGCACGATTGCGCTTATGCCCCCCCACCCATCCCGCTTTTTCCGTACGGAGGCAGACACTGAGATCGAAAGCAAATGGGTGTCATTGAAATGCAGTAACAGGGTGATAACAGCCGTGTTCGAAGTGTGTAGGGGCTTATAGGAGAGCAGAAGCACGTCACGCAATTCACCTGAGTTCGGAGGATCGGGAGTACCAGGGCCCATAGCGGAGAAGCGGAAGAGCGGAGTTATGTGTCTCTTCTCAAAGGCGGGGAAGCTGGGGGGCAGCAGGACCCCTTAGACCGGCTAAGGTGAGCCTACTCCGGACAGAGATCACCCGGAGTTATGACTGGAGCTCCCGGACCTCTGGGCACACACATATGTGAATGACTGGATGAGCTAATGTTGGTTTGGTTGTGGATACGTTTCGGCCAATGCTATCAGCACAGCGATGATGAGTTCAGGTGTGTCTGTGTGTGTTTGTGTGTTTGTGTGTGTGTGTGTGTGTGTGTGTGTGTGTGCGTGTGTTTGTGTGTGTGTGAGAGTTTGTTTTTGTGGGTTGGGGGGGGTTCCCGCGGACACGGAGTACCAGGGCCTGGAGCGGATGAGGTGAGGAGCGGAGGAGAGCAGAAGCCCGGACCGTGATTCGCTTGTGTCCAGCGGTTCGGGTTTTCCAGGGCCCGAAACGGAGGAGCGGAGGAGCGGAGGAGCGGAGGAGCGGAGGAGCGGAGGAGCGGAGGAGCGGAGGAGCGGAGGACAGCAAAACCCCTTTCTGCAATTCGCCTGAGTCCGGCGGATCGGTAGTACCTGGTTCCGCAGCGGATGAGCGGAGGAGTGGAGGAGATGTTTCTCTTCTCAGAGGCGGCGAGGGGGGGGGGGCAGGACCCCTTACCCTTATCCCCCCCGGACGTTTGAGTGGAGCTCCCGGACCTCCGGGCACGCACATGCGAATGACTGGATCACAGGGAGTGCCAGGGCCTGGAGCGGATGAGCAGAGGAGAGGCGGAGGGCAGAAGCCCGGCCCTGTTCAAGAGTTCCAGGGTCCAAAGCGGGGGAGCGAAGAAGCGGAGGAGGGGAGGAGAGCAGAAGAGCAAAAAACTGGCCCGGAATTCACCGAAGTCCCGCGGATCGGGAGTTCCAGGGCCCGGAGCGGAAGAGCGGAGGAGCGGAGGAGAGGAGGAGCGGAGCAAAGCTAAGCCCGTCTTAACAACAAGGAAATTACAGATGAGGCTATAATTTCTAATGAAAACTTTAAATTCTATAGCCACGTATACACTTCGACATTGTCAAAAAGCGATTGTGACTCCTTTCCATTAAATATTCCTCAATATATCCCAAAAATAAACAACAAACAATATATGTTTGTTTATATATGTTTATATATAAACAACAAAAAATATACAGTTTGATGTCTGAGATTCCTTGTGAATCGCCAACTTAATTACATGTCGTATTCCCCTTGCATTTTTTTTTTTTGGTTTTAATTTCATTTGTCTATCTATTTATCTAATTATTTCCTTTTAATTTCGTTTTTTGTCTAGCACTGTAAATTTCTCACAAACCTGTAACACTATTAACTTCTCATTACATACAGAACAAATGTCCTCATGTCCGTTGCTTCCTCATGCCTGGTTGTTTCATTGACATTCAGTTCTACCTTGCTATGTTTATTTGTACATTTGTATATTTGGGTGTACTATTTATGTTCAATTAAAAACAGTTTGATGTCTGAGATTCCCTGTGAACCGCCAACTTAATTACATGTTATATTCCCCTCACAATTTTTTTTTTTTCGTTTTTAATTTTATTTTTCTATCTATTTATTTAATTATATCCTTTTAATTTTCTTTTTTTGTCTAGCATTAAAAATTTCTCGCAAACCGTTAACACTATTAACTTCTGATTACTTACAGCACGAATGCGCTTATGCCCCCCCACCCCCCACCCCCCCGCTTTTTCCGTACGGTGGCAGACACTGAGATCGAAAGCAAATGGGTGTCATTGAAATGCAGTAACAGGGTGATAACAGCCGTGTTCGAAGTGTGTAGGGGCTTATAGTAGAGCAGAAGCACGTCACGCAATTCACCTGAGTTCGGAGGATCGGGAGTACCAGGGCCCATAGCGGAGAAGCGGAAGAGCGGAGTTATGTGTCTCTTCTCAAAGGCCGGGAAGCTGGGGGGCAGCAGGACCCCTTAGAGCGGCTAATGTGAGCCTTCTCCGGACATAGATCACCCGGACTTATGACTGGAGCTCCCGGACCTCTGGGCACACACATATGTGAATGAGTGGATGAGCTAATGTTGGTTTGGTTGTGGAAACGTTTCGGCCAATGCTATTAGCACAGCTATGATGAGTTCAGGTGTGTCTGTGTGTGTTTGTGTGTTTGTGTGTGTGTGTGTGTGTGTGTGTGTGCGTGTGTTTGTGTGTGTGTGAGAGTTTGTTTTTGTGGGTTGGGGGGGGTTCCCGCGGACACGGAGTACCAGGGCCTGGAGCGGATGAGGTGAGGAGCGGAGGAGAGCAGAAGCCCGGACCGTGATTCGCTTGTGTCCAGCGGTTCGGGAGTTCCAGGGCCCGAAACGGAGGAGCGGAGGAGCGGAGGACGGCAAAACCCCTTTCTGCAATTCGCCTGAGTCCGGCGGATCGGTAATACCTGGTTCCGCAGCGGAGGAGCGGAGGAGTGGAGGAGATGTTTCTCTTCTCAGAGGCGGCGAGGAGGGGGGGAGAGGGACAGGACCCCTTACCCTTACCCCCCCCGGACGTTTGAGTGGAGCTCCCGGACCTCCGGGCACGCACATGCGAATGACTGGATCACAGGGAGTGCCAGGGCCTGGAGCGGATGAGCAGAGGAGAGGCGGAGGGCAGAAGCCCGGCCCTGTTCAAGAGTTCCAGGGTCCAAAGCGGGGGAGCGAAGAAGCGGAGGAGGGGAGGAGAGCAGAAGAGCAAAAAAACTGGCCCGGAATTCACCGAAGTCCCGCGGATCGGGAGTTCCAGGGCCCGGAGCGGAAGAGCGGAGGAGAGGAGGAGCGGAGCAAAGCGGAAGCCCGTCTTAACAACAAGGAAATTACAGATGAGGCTATCATTTCCAATGAAAACTTTAAATTCTATAGCCACCTATACACTTCGACATTGTCAAAAAGCGATTGTGACTCCTTTCCATTAAATATTCCTCAATATATCCCAAAAATAAACAACAAACAATATATGTTTGTTTATATATGTTTATATATAAACAACAAAAAATATACAGTTTGATGTCTGAGATTCCTTGTGAATCGCCAACTTAATTACATGTCGTATTCCCCTTGCATTTTTTTTTTTCGGTTTTAATTTCATTGGTCTATCTATTTATTTAATTATTTCCTTTTAATTTCTTTTTTTGTCTAGCAATGTAAATTTCTCACAAACCGTTAACACTATTAACTTCTGATTACATACAGAACGAATGTCCTTATGTCCTTTTCTTCTTCATGCCTGGTTGTTTC
>NW_028234041.1:110000-115000 GCF_037954325.1 Fistularia commersonii | reverse complement strand
CCGATCTCTTTCAGGTTACCTCGTCTATACAAGATGTAGTCTACCTGCGTGCTCCTACCTCCGCTCTTATAAGTTACCCTATGTTCCTGTTTTTTCTGGAAAAAGGTATTCACTACACCCATTTCCATCCCTTTTGCAAAATCTACCACCATCTGTCCCTCTGCATTCCTATCCTGGATACCATATCTGCCCATCACTTCTTCATCCCCTCTATTGCCTTCACCAACATGTCCATTGAAGTCTGCACCAATTACCACTCTCTCATTTCTGGGAATATTCTGCATCACTTCATCCAACTCATTCCAGAACTTCTCCTTCTCTTCAGGTTCACATCCCACCTGTGGCGCATAGCCACTAACAACACTGAGCATCACACCTTCAATTTCCAATTTCAGACTCATAAGTCTATCTGACATTCTTTTCACCTCTAGGACGTTCCTTACGAACTCCTCCTTCAAGATGACTCCTACTCCATTTCTCTTCTTGTCAGCACCATAATAGTATAACTTAAAGCCTGCTCCTAAGCTTCTAGCCTTACTACCCTTCCACCTGGTCTCCTGGACACACAGTATATCCAGCTTCCTTCTCTGCATCGTGTCCATCAACTCTCTACCTTTTCCTGTCATAGTCCCAATATTCAAAGTCCCTACTCTCAGTCCCAGGCTCTTTCCTTTCCTCCTCTCTCTCTGCTTCCGAACACGCACTCCTCCTCTTCTTCTTCTTCTTGTTCTTCGACCCACAGTAGCCCGATTTCCATTAGTACCCTGTAGGTCATCAGTACCAATGGCGGTCGTTGTTAACCCGGTCCGCGACCCATCCGGTATGGTATAGTTATGGTTGACTCGCATGTTTGGTTTTGGCAAACGTTTTACGCCGGATGCCCCTCCTGACGCAACCCTCTGCATTTATCCGGGCTTGGGACCGGCACAGGGAGACACTGCTCCGTGCCCCCCCCCCCCCCAAAGGCAGGCTTGGAGAGACACGGGCCAGTGCCGCCCTGAGGCTGCATTACCCTCTCTTTCTTACATTTATTATAAAAATATGCTTATCTTCCTTTTAGCTCATCACACATGTCTTTATGATTTTCAGTCCATGCCTCAGCCGGCCTGAAGCTCCACTGATGCGCATGTGCGGATGCCTCTATCTAGCGGACATAAAATAAAGACAATCATTCAAATGTGAATGAGTCGGCGTGATGCTCCGGGATGTGTGGAGCTCAGGGAGCTCCACGAGTGAGGGAGTTAAGTTAGGGCGGGGGTGCAAGTAGGCTCTAGGATTCCCCGAGTCGGGGCGAGCGATGGGTTTAGAGGCGTATCGCATTGAAGATAATGGCCGCATATCCTTCTTGGACTTTTCTAAAGCCTTTGACTCGGTCGAACATCCATTTATCATAGCAACGCTCGAACATTTTGGATTTGGTTAAATATTCAGGAATGTGATCCGTGGGCTCTATGAGAATATTCATAGCTGTGTCACCCTGCCAAGCGGCACCACTCCGAGCTTCCATGTTGATGTGGGAATCCCCCAAGGTTGCCCCATCTCACCCTATTTATTTATAATTGCTACCGAAATGCTAGCCGTTTATGTTGAAAAGAGCAACGATATCCAAAAGTTAGACGTGCTGGGGACTGAAATTGTTATTAGCCTGCTGGCAGATGACACAACCTTAGTTTTGAAAAATGAACATCAAGTCCCAATAAGTGCCGAAAACAACCAAAACATTCTCCAAGGCTTCAGGATTGTCATTAAACTTAAAGAAATGCAAACTTCTTGCGCTGCATGACTCGCCACTAAAGGAAATCAGCGATGTTTCCATGAAATCAGAAATAAAATACTTGAGCATTTTCCTATCCAAGGACCAAACGTTAAATCAATCCAGGAACATTGAATCTAAACTGAATCAAAGTAAAGCTTAATTCTAATATATGGCTCCAGAGAGATTTATCAATATTAGGCCGGATATATTTGACTAAAATGGATGTGTTTATCCAGATGTATATACCCAGCGTATTCCAATGCTGCTCCAAATCAACTCGTAAAATCTGTTAACCAAATCAATTTCAACTTTATCTGGAGGAACAGACCACACCATCTAAGAAAAATCACATATGGTGAAAGAAACAAGTGAAGGAGGGCTGAAAGTGATAGAGTCGGACTGCTTGAATGGGACATTGAAGGTGAACTGGTTGAAATCCTGGATCAAACCTCATCGTTCTTTCTGGTATTGTACTCCAAACTACTTATTCAACAAAGTCGGCGGCCTGAGTCTTCTGCTTATCTCTGACTTGGATATCAACAAGATTCCTGTCAAATGTTCAGAGTTCCATAAACAAATATTATTATACTGGAAAATGATATACGTACACAATTTCTCACCACACAGTATAATAGTTTGGAACAATCGATATGTACTGCATGGCAACAAACCTCTGTTTTACAAGGAATGCTTTGAGAAAGGTATATGGTCGATAATTGACTTGATGGATGACACTGGCAGTCCTCTGGACAATGAGCAGTTCTGTACTACACACAGATTCAAGCCTCCCATATTAGAGTTGCTAAAGTTACGAAACGCACTGCCTCGACAATTTGTATTCCTGACCAAAAATATAATGACGCACCGAACCGTACAACCACAGTTACCCCGACTATCACTCCAGGGAATCTCAATTGTGGACAGAAAGCGCGGCAACTCCTTTATTAGGAAATGTTTCACAGGAAACTTATTCCCTGGACGTCAAAAAAAAAAAAAAGGATATTTTAAATAAATTTGATGAGGAATCGATTGCCACGCTGCGAACCATGTATCTGACTCTACCCATACCCCCAAGGCAAAAGAGACCCACTTCAAAATTATGACTGACATCTACCCATCTAAGGAATTATCGAGGGTACGCTTTAATTTTGAAGATAATATTTGTACATTTTGTGAAGACAACATTGAAACCACTGACCATATATTTTTTCTCCTTCTCATTCCATCGTCACCAGTTTCCTTCTCAAAAGATGATATAACATTCTGTTTACTTATAAGCAACATAACAGATGAACTCTGTGTCAATGTTCTTTTAGGCCTGGCCAAGTTCTTCATTCACAAGAACAGAATGCAAAAATGCTCCCCAAATTTTAATGTCTTCATAAACGATTTTGAAATATAAAAAAAAAAAAAAAAAATCCTTAAAACTTATAGAAAAATCCAAAAACTAAAAAATATAGTTACCCATGTCCGAGGTTCCTTTTTTTTTTGGTAAAAAAAAAAAAACAAAAAAAAAAAAACAACTTGATTACATGTTACATTCCCCTTGCAATTTTTTTTTTATTTTTTCGTTTTAATTTCTTATTTGTCTATCTATTGATTTAATTACTTCCTTTTAATTTCTTTTTTTGTCTCGCACTGTAAATTTCTCACAAACCTGTAACACTATTAACTTCTCATTACATACAGAACAAATGTCCTGATGTCCGTTGCTTCCTCATCCCTGGTTGTTTCATTGACATTCAGTTCTACCTTGCTATGTTTATTTGTACATTTGTATATTTGGGTGTACTATTTATGTTCAATTAAAAACAGTTTGATGTCTGAGATTCCTTGTGAACCGCCAACTTAATTACATGTTATATTCCCCTCACAATTTTTTTTTTTCGTTTTTAATTTTATTTTTCTATCTATTTATTTAATTATATCCTTTTAATTTTCTTTTTTTGTCTAGCATTAAAAATTTCTCGCAAACCGTTAACACTATTAACTTCTGATTACTTACAGCACGAATGCGCTTATGCCCCCCCACCCATCCCGCTTTTTCCGTACGGTGGCAGACACTGAGATCGAAAGCAAATGGGTGTCATTGAAATGCAGTAACAGGGTGATAACAGCCGTGTTCGAAGTGTGTAGGGGCTTATAGGAGAGCAGAAGCACGTCACGCAATTCACCTGAGTTCGGAGGATCGGGAGTACCAGGGCCCATAGCGGAGAAGCGGAAGAGCGCAGTTATGTGTCTCTTCTCAAAGGCCGGGAAGCTGGGGGGCAGCAGGACCCCTTAGACCGGCTAATGTGAGCCTTCTCCGGACATAGATCACCCGGACTTATGACTGGAGCTCCCGGACCTCTGGGCACACACATATGTGAATGAGTGGATGAGCTAATGTCGGTTTGGTTGTGGATACGTTTCGGCCAATGCTATCAGCACAGCGATGATGAGTTCAGGTGTGTCTGTGTGTGTTTGTGTGTTTGTGTGTGTGTGTGTGTGTGTGTGTGTGCGTGTGTTTGTGTGTGTGTGAGAGTTTGTTTTTGTGGGTTGGGGGGGGTTCCCGCGGACACGGAGTACCAGGGCCTGGAGCGGATGAGGTGAGGAGCGGAGGAGAGCAGAAGCCCGGACCGTGATTCGCTTGTGTCCAGCGGTTCGGGAGTTCCAGGGCCCGAAACGGAGGAGCGGAGGAGCGGAGGACGGCAAAACCCCTTTCTGCAATTCGCCTGAGTCCGGCGGATCGGTAATACCTGGTTCCGCAGCGGAGGAGCGGAGGAGTGGAGGAGATGTTTCTCTTCTCAGAGGCGGCGAGGAGGGGGGGAGAGGGACAGGACCCCTTACCCTTACCCCCCCCGGACGTTTGAGTGGAGCTCCCGGACCTCCGGGCACGCACATGCGAATGACTGGATCACAGGGAGTGCCAGGGCCTGGAGCGGATGAGCAGAGGAGAGGCGGAGGGCAGAAGCCCGGCCCTGTTCAAGAGTTCCAGGGTCCAAAGCGGGGGAGCGAAGAAGCGGAGGAGGGGAGGAGAGCAGAAGAGCAAAAAAACTGGCCCGGAATTCACCGAAGTCCCGCGGATCGGGAGTTCCAGGGCCCGGAGCGGAAGAGCGGAGGAGAAGAGGAGCGGAGCAAAGCGGAAGCCCGTCTTAACAACAAGGAAATTACAGATGAGGCTATCATTTCCAATGAAAACTTTAAATTCTATAGCCACCTATACACTTCGACATTGTCAAAAAGCGATTGTGACTCCTTTCCA
>NW_028234041.1:87500-100000 GCF_037954325.1 Fistularia commersonii | reverse complement strand
CCTCCTTCAAGATGACTCCTACTCCATTTCTCTTCTTGTCAGCACCATAATAGTATAACTTAAAGCCTGCTCCTAAGCTTCTAGCCTTACTACCCTTCCACCTGGTCTCCTGGACACACAGTATATCCAGCTTCCTTCTCTGCATCGTGTCCATCAACTCTCTACCTTTTCCTGTCATAGTCCCAATATTCAAAGTCCCTACTCTCAGTCCCAGGCTCTTTCCTTTCCTCCTCTCTCTCTGCTTCCGAACACGCACTCCTCCTCTTCTTCTTCTTCTTGTTCTTCGACCCACAGTAGCCCGATTTCCATTAGTACCCTGTAGGTCATCAGTACCAATGGCGGTCGTTGTTAACCCGGTCCGCGACCCATCCGGTATGGTATAGTTATGGTTGACTCGCATGTTTGGTTTTGGCAAACGTTTTACGCCGGATGCCCCTCCTGACGCAACCCTCTGCATTTATCCGGGCTTGGGACCGGCACAGGGAGACACTGCTCCGTGCCCCCCCCCCCCCCAAAGGCAGGCTTGGAGAGACACGGGCCAGTGCCGCCCTGAGGCTGCATTACCCTCTCTTTCTTACATTTATTATAAAAATATGCTTATCTTCCTTTTAGCTCATCACACATGTCTTTATGATTTTCAGTCCATGCCTCAGCCGGCCTGAAGCTCCACTGATGCGCATGTGCGGATGCCTCTATCTAGCGGACATAAAATAAAGACAATCATTCAAATGTGAATGAGTCGGCGTGATGCTCCGGGATGTGTGGAGCTCAGGGAGCTCCACGAGTGAGGGAGTTAAGTTAGGGCGGGGGTGCAAGTAGGCTCTAGGATTCCCCGAGTCGGGGCGAGCGATGGGTTTAGAGGCGTATCGCATTGAAGATAATGGCCGCATATCCTTCTTGGACTTTTCTAAAGCCTTTGACTCGGTCGAACATCCATTTATCATAGCAACGCTCGAACATTTTGGATTTGGTTAAATATTCAGGAATGTGATCCGTGGGCTCTATGAGAATATTCATAGCTGTGTCACCCTGCCAAGCGGCACCACTCCGAGCTTCCATGTTGATGTGGGAATCCCCCAAGGTTGCCCCATCTCACCCTATTTATTTATAATTGCTACCGAAATGCTAGCCGTTTATGTTGAAAAGAGCAACGATATCCAAAAGTTAGACGTGCTGGGGACTGAAATTGTTATTAGCCTGCTGGCAGATGACACAACCTTAGTTTTGAAAAATGAACATCAAGTCCCAATAAGTGCCGAAAACAACCAAAACATTCTCCAAGGCTTCAGGATTGTCATTAAACTTAAAGAAATGCAAACTTCTTGCGCTGCATGACTCGCCACTAAAGGAAATCAGCGATGTTTCCATGAAATCAGAAATAAAATACTTGAGCATTTTCCTATCCAAGGACCAAACGTTAAATCAATCCAGGAACATTGAATCTAAACTGAATCAAAGTAAAGCTTAATTCTAATATATGGCTCCAGAGAGATTTATCAATATTAGGCCGGATATATTTGACTAAAATGGATGTGTTTATCCAGATGTATATACCCAGCGTATTCCAATGCTGCTCCAAATCAACTCGTAAAATCTGTTAACCAAATCAATTTCAACTTTATCTGGAGGAACAGACCACACCATCTAAGAAAAATCACATATGGTGAAAGAAACAAGTGAAGGAGGGCTGAAAGTGATAGAGTCGGACTGCTTGAATGGGACATTGAAGGTGAACTGGTTGAAATCCTGGATCAAACCTCATCGTTCTTTCTGGTATTGTACTCCAAACTACTTATTCAACAAAGTCGGCGGCCTGAGTCTTCTGCTTATCTCTGACTTGGATATCAACAAGATTCCTGTCAAATGTTCAGAGTTCCATAAACAAATATTATTATACTGGAAAATGATATACGTACACAATTTCTCACCACACAGTATAATAGTTTGGAACAATCGATATGTACTGCATGGCAACAAACCTCTGTTTTACAAGGAATGCTTTGAGAAAGGTATATGGTCGATAATTGACTTGATGGATGACACTGGCAGTCCTCTGGACAATGAGCAGTTCTGTACTACACACAGATTCAAGCCTCCCATATTAGAGTTGCTAAAGTTACGAAACGCACTGCCTCGACAATTTGTATTCCTGACCAAAAATATAATGACGCACCGAACCGTACAACCACAGCTACCCCGACTATCACTCCAGGGAATCTCAATTGTGGACAGAAAGCGCGGCAACTCCTTTATTAGGAAATGTTTCACAGGAAACTTATTCCCTGGACGTCAAAAAAAAAAAAAAGGATATTTTAAATAAATTTGATGAGGAATCGATTGCCACGCTGCGAACCATGTATCTGACTCTACCCATACCCCCAAGGCAAAAGAGACCCACTTCAAAATTATGACTGACATCTACCCATCTAAGGAATTATCGAGGGTACGCTTTAATTTTGAAGATAATATTTGTACATTTTGTGAAGACAACATTGAAACCACTGACCATATATTTTTTCTCCTTCTCATTCCATCGTCACCAGTTTCCTTCTCAAAAGATGATATAACATTCTGTTTACTTATAAGCAACATAACAGATGAACTCTGTGTCAATGTTCTTTTAGGCCTGGCCAAGTTCTTCATTCACAAGAACAGAATGCAAAAATGCTCCCCAAATTTTAATGTCTTCATAAACGATTTTGAAATATAAAAAAAAAAAAAAAAAAATCCTTAAAACTTATGGAAAAATCCAAAAACTAAAAAATATAGTTACCCATGTCCGAGGTTCCTTTTTTTTTTGGTAAAAAAAAAAAAACAAAAAAAAAAAAACAACTTGATTACATGTTACATTCCCCTTGCAATTTTTTTTTTTTTTTTTTCGTTTTAATTTCTTATTTGTCTATCTATTGATTTAATTACTTCCTTTTAATTTCTTTTTTTGTCTCGCACTGTAAATTTCTCACAAACCTGTAACACTATTAACTTCTCATTACATACAGAACAAATGTCCTGATGTCCGTTGCTTCCTCATCCCTGGTTGTTTCATTGACATTCAGTTCTACCTTGCTATGTTTATTTGTACATTTGTATATTTGGGTGTACTATTTATGTTCAATTAAAAACAGTTTGATGTCTGAGATTCCTTGTGAACCGCCAACTTAATTACATGTTATATTCCCCTCACAATTTTTTTTTTTCGTTTTTAATTTTATTTTTCTATCTATTTATTTAATTATATCCTTCTAATTTTCTTTTTTTGTCTAGAATTAAAAATTTCTCGCAAACCGTTAACACTATTAACTTCTGATTACTTACACCACGAATGCGCTTATGCCCCCCCACCCATCCCGCTTTTTCCGTACGGAGGCAGACACTGAGATCGAAAGCAAATGGGTGTCATTGAAATGCAGTAACAGGGTGATAACAGCCGTGTTCGAAGTGTGTAGGGGCTTATAGGAGAGCAGAAGCACGTCACGCAATTCACCTGAGTTCGGAGGATCGGGAGTACCAGGGCCCATAGCGGAGAAGCGGAAGAGCGGAGTTATGTGTCTCTTCTCAAAGGCGGGGAAACTGGGGGGCAGCAGGACCCCTTAGACCGGCTAATGTGAGTCTTCTCCGGACATAGATCACCCGGACTTATGACTGGAGCTCCCGGACCTCTGGGCACACACATATGTGAATGAGTGGATGAGCTAATGTTGGTTTGGTTGTGGATACGTTTCGGCCAATGCTATCAGCACAGCTATGATTATCCCCAGAACGTTGAGAACGAGCTCCCGGAACTCCAGACATGCGTATATAAAAGAGTGGAATTAAGGTGTGTGTGTGTGTGTGTGTGTGTGTGTGTGTGTGTGTGTGTGTGTGTATACGTGTGGGACAGAAGTAATGTTGGGGACAGAAATTGTTATTAGCCTGCTGGCAGATGACACAACCTTAGTTTTGAAAAATGAACATCAAGTCCCAATAAGTGCTGAAAACAACCAAAACATTCTCCAAGGCTTCAGGATTGTCATTAAACTTAAAGAAATGCAAACTTCTTGCGCTGCATGACTCGCCACTAAAGGAAATCAGCGATGTTTCCATGAAATCAGAAATAAAATACTTGAGCATTTTCCTATCCAAGGACCAAACGTTAAATCAATCCAGGAACATTGAATCTAAACTGAATCAAAGTAAAGCTTAATTCTAATATATGGCTCCAGAGAGATTTATCAATATTAGGCCGGATATATTTGACTAAAATGGATGTGTTTATCCAGATGTATATACCCAGCGTATTCCAATGCTGCTCCAAATCAACTCGTAAAATCTGTTAACCAAATCAATTTCAACTTTATCTGGAGGAACAGACCACACCATCTAAGAAAAATCACATATGGTGAAAGAAACAAGTGAAGGAGGGCTGAAAGTGATAGAGTCGGACTGCTTGAATGGGACATTGAAGGTGAACTGGTTGAAATCCTGGATCAAACCTCATCGTTCTTTCTGGTATTGTACTCCAAACTACTTATTCAACAAAGTCGGCGGCCTGAGTCTTCTGCTTATCTCTGACTTGGATATCAACAAGATTCCTGTCAAATGTTCAGAGTTCCATAAACAAATATTATTATACTGGAAAATGATATACGTACACAATTTCTCACCACACAGTATAATAGTTTGGAACAATCGATATGTACTGCATGGCAACAAACCTCTGTTTTACAAGGAATGCTTTGAGAAAGGTATATGGTCGATAATTGACTTGATGGATGACACTGGCAGTCCTCTGGACAATGAGCAGTTCTGTACTACACACAGATTCAAGCCTCCCATATTAGAGTTGCTAAAGTTACGAAACGCACTGCCTCGACAATTTGTATTCCTGACCAAAAATATAATGACGCACCGAACCGTACAACCACAGTTACCCCGACTATCACTCCAGGGAATCTCAATTGTGGACAGAAAGCGCGGCAACTCCTTTATTAGGAAATGTTTCACAGGAAACTTATTCCCTGGACGTCAAAAAAAAAAAAAAGGATATTTTAAATAAATTTGATGAGGAATCGATTGCCACGCTGCGAACCATGTATCTGACTCTACCCATACCCCCAAGGCAAAAGAGACCCACTTCAAAATTATGACTGACATCTACCCATCTAAGGAATTATCGAGGGTACGCTTTAATTTTGAAGATAATATTTGTACATTTTGTGAAGACAACATTGAAACCACTGACCATATATTTTTTCTCCTTCTCATTCCATCGTCACCAGTTTCCTTCTCAAAAGATGATATAACATTCTGTTTACTTATAAGCAACATAACAGATGAACTCTGTGTCAATGTTCTTTTAGGCCTGGCCAAGTTCTTCATTCACAAGAACAGAATGCAAAAATGCTCCCCAAATTTTAATGTCTTCATAAACGATTTTGAAATATAAAAAAAAAAAAAAAAAATCCTTAAAACTTATGGAAAAATCCGAAAACTAAAAAATATAGTTACCCATGTCCGAGGTTCCTTTTTTTTTTGGTAAAAAAAAAAAACAAAAAAAAAACAACAACTTGATTACATGTTACATTCCCCTTGCAATTTTTTTTTTTTTTTTTTCGTTTTAATTTCTTATTTGTCTATCTATTGATTTAATTACTTCCTTTTAATTTCTTTTTTTGTCTCGCACTGTAAATTTCTCACAAACCTGTAACACTATTAACTTCTCATTACATACAGAACAAATGTCCTGATGTCCGTTGCTTCCTCATCCCTGGTTGTTTCATTGACATTCAGTTCTACCTTGCTATGTTTATTTGTACATCTGTATATTTGGGTGTACTATTTATGTTCAATTAAAAACAGTTTGATGTCTGAGATTCCTTGTGAACCGCCAACTTAATTACATGTTATATTCCCCTCACAATTTTTTTTTTTCGTTTTTAATTTTATTTTTCTATCTATTTATTTAATTATATCCTTTTAATTTTCTTTTTTTGTCTAGCATTAAAAATTTCTCGCAAACCGTTAACACTATTAACTTCTGATTACTTACACCACGAATGCGCTTATGCCCCCCCACCCATCCCGCTTTTTCCGTACGGAGGCAGACACTGAGATCGAAAGCAAATGGGTGTCATTGAAATGCAGTAACAGGGTGATAACAGCCGTGTTCGAAGTGTGTAGGGGCTTATAGGAGAGCAGAAGCACGTCACGCAATTCACCTGAGTTCGGAGGATCGGGAGTACCAGGGCCCATAGCGGAGAAGCGGAAGAGCGGAGTTATGTGTCTCTTCTCAAAGGCCGGGAAGCTGGGGGGCAGCAGGACCCCTTAGAGCGGCTAATGTGAGCCTTCTCCGGACATAGATCACCCGGACTTATGACTGGAGCTCCCGGACCTCCGGGCACACACATATGTGAATGAGTGGATGAGCTAATGTCGGTTTGGTTGTGGATACGTTTCGGCCAATGCTATCAGCACAGCTATGATTATCCCCAGAACGTTGAGAACGAGCTCCCGGAACTCCAGACATGCGTATATAAAAGAGTGGAATTAAGGTGTGTGTGTGTGTGTGTGTGTGTGTGTGTGTGTGTATACGTGTGGGACAGAAGTAATGTTGGGGACAGAAATTGTTATTAGCCTGCTGGCAGATGACACAACCTTAGTTTTGAAAAATGAACATCAAGTCCCAATAAGTGCTGAAAAAAACCAAAACATTCTCCAAGGCTTCAGGATTGTCATTAAACTTAAAGAAATGCAAACTTCTTGCGCTGCATGACTCGCCACTAAAGGAAATCAGCGATGTTTCTATGAAATCAGAAATAAAATACTTGAGCATTTTCCTATCCAAGGACCAAACGTTAAATCAATCCAGGAACATTGAATCTAAACTGAATCAAAGTAAAGCTTAATTCTAATATATGGCTCCAGAGAGATTTATCAATATTAGGCCGGATATATTTGACTAAAATGGATGTGTTTATCCAGATGTATATACCCAGCGTATTCCAATGCTGCTCCAAATCAACTCGTAAAATCTGTTAACCAAATCAATTTCAACTTTATCTGGAGGAACAGACCACACCATCTAAGAAAAATCACATATGGTGAAAGAAACAAGTGAAGGAGGGCTGAAAGTGATAGAGTCGGACTGCTTGAATGGGACATTGAAGGTGAACTGGTTGAAATCCTGGATCAAACCTCATCGTTCTTTCTGGTATTGTACTCCAAACTACTTATTCAACAAAGTCGGCGGCCTGAGTCTTCTGCTTATCTCTGACTTGGATATCAACAAGATTCCTGTCAAATGTTCAGAGTTCCATAAACAAATATTATTATACTGGAAAATGATATACGTACACAATTTCTCACCACACAGTATAATAGTTTGGAACAATCGATATGTACTGCATGGCAACAAACCTCTGTTTTACAAGGAATGCTTTGAGAAAGGTATATGGTCGATAATTGACTTGATGGATGACACTGGCAGTCCTCTGGACAATGAGCAGTTCTGTACTACACACAGATTCAAGCCTCCCATATTAGAGTTGCTAAAGTTACGAAACGCACTGCCTCGACAATTTGTATTCCTGACCAAAAATATAATGACGCACCGAACCGTACAACCACAGTTACCCCGACTATCACTCCAGGGAATCTCAATTGTGGACAGAAAGCGCGGCAACTCCTTTATTAGGAAATGTTTCACAGGAAACTTATTCCCTGGACGTCAAAAAAAAAAAAAAGGATATTTTAAATAAATTTGATGAGGAATCGATTGCCACGCTGCGAACTATGTATCTGACTCTACCCATACCCCCAAGGCAAAAGAGACCCACTTCAAAATTATGACTGACATCTACCCATCTAAGGAATTATCGAGGGTACGCTTTAATTTTGAAGATAATATTTGTACATTTTGTGAAGACAACATTGAAACCACTGACCATATATTTTTTCTCCTTCTCATTCCATCGTCACCAGTTTCCTTCTCAAAAGATGATATAACATTCTGTTTACTTATAAGCAACATAACAGATGAACTCTGTGTCAATGTTCTTTTAGGCCTGGCCAAGTTCTTCATTCACAAGAACAGAATGCAAAAATGCTCCCCAAATTTTAATGTCTTCATAAACGATTTTGAAATATAAAAAAAAAAAAAAAAATCCTTAAAACTTATGGAAAAATCCGAAAACAAAAAAATATAGTTACCCATGTCCGAGGTTCCTTTTTTTTTTGGTAAAAAAAAAAAAAAAAAAAAAAAAAAACAACTTGATTACATGTTACATTCCCCTTGCAATTTTTTTTTTTTTTTTTCGTTTTAATTTCTTATTTGTCTATCTATTGATTTAATTACTTCCTTTTAATTTCTTTTTTTGTCTCGCACTGTAAATTTCTCACAAACCTGTAACACTATTAACTTCTCATTACATACAGAACAAATGTCCTGATGTCCGTTGCTTCCTCATCCCTGGTTGTTTCATTGACATTCAGTTCTACCTTGCTATGTTTATTTGTACATTTGTATATTTGGGTGTACTATTTATGTTCAATTAAAAACAGTTTGATGTCTGAGATTCCTTGTGAACCGCCAACTTAATTACATGTTATATTCCCCTCACAATTTTTTTTTTTCGTTTTTAATTTTATTTTTCTATCTATTTATTTAATTATATCCTTCTAATTTTCTTTTTTTGTCTAGCATTAAAAATTTCTCGCAAACCGTTAACACTATTAACTTCTGATTACTTACAGCACGATTGCGCTTATGCCCCCCCACCCATCCCGCTTTTTCCGTACGGAGGCAGACACTGAGATCGAAAGCAAATGGGTGTCATTGAAATGCAGTAACAGGGTGATAACAGCCGTGTTCGAAGTGTGTAGGGGCTTATAGGAGAGCAGAAGCACGTCACGCAATTCACCTGAGTTCGGAGGATCGGGAGTACCAGGGCCCATAGCGGAGAAGCGGAAGAGCGGAGTTATGTGTCTCTTCTCAAAGGCGGGGAAGCTGGGGGGCAGCAGGACCCCTTAGACCGGCTAAGGTGAGCCTACTCCGGACAGAGATCACCCGGAGTTATGACTGGAGCTCCCGGACCTCTGGGCACACACATATGTGAATGACTGGATGAGCTAATGTTGGTTTGGTTGTGGATACGTTTCGGCCAATGCTATCAGCACAGCGATGATGAGTTCAGGTGTGTCTGTGTGTGTTTGTGTGTTTGTGTGTGTGTGTGTGTGTGTGTGTGTGTGTGCGTGTGTTTGTGTGTGTGTGAGAGTTTGTTTTTGTGGGTTGGGGGGGGTTCCCGCGGACACGGAGTACCAGGGCCTGGAGCGGATGAGGTGAGGAGCGGAGGAGAGCAGAAGCCCGGACCGTGATTCGCTTGTGTCCAGCGGTTCGGGTTTTCCAGGGCCCGAAACGGAGGAGCGGAGGAGCGGAGGAGCGGAGGAGCGGAGGAGCGGAGGAGCGGAGGAGCGGAGGAGCGGAGGACAGCAAAACCCCTTTCTGCAATTCGCCTGAGTCCGGCGGATCGGTAGTACCTGGTTCCGCAGCGGATGAGCGGAGGAGTGGAGGAGATGTTTCTCTTCTCAGAGGCGGCGAGGGGGGGGGGGCAGGACCCCTTACCCTTATCCCCCCCGGACGTTTGAGTGGAGCTCCCGGACCTCCGGGCACGCACATGCGAATGACTGGATCACAGGGAGTGCCAGGGCCTGGAGCGGATGAGCAGAGGAGAGGCGGAGGGCAGAAGCCCGGCCCTGTTCAAGAGTTCCAGGGTCCAAAGCGGGGGAGCGAAGAAGCGGAGGAGGGGAGGAGAGCAGAAGAGCAAAAAACTGGCCCGGAATTCACCGAAGTCCCGCGGATCGGGAGTTCCAGGGCCCGGAGCGGAAGAGCGGAGGAGCGGAGGAGAGGAGGAGCGGAGCAAAGCTAAGCCCGTCTTAACAACAAGGAAATTACAGATGAGGCTATAATTTCTAATGAAAACTTTAAATTCTATAGCCACGTATACACTTCGACATTGTCAAAAAGCGATTGTGACTCCTTTCCATTAAATATTCCTCAATATATCCCAAAAATAAACAACAAACAATATATGTTTGTTTATATATGTTTATATATAAACAACAAAACATATACAGTTTGATGTCTGAGATTCCTTGTGAATCGCCAACTTAATTACATGTCGTATTCCCCTTGCATTTTTTTTTTTTGGTTTTAATTTCATTTGTCTATCTATTTATCTAATTATTTCCTTTTAATTTCGTTTTTTGTCTAGCACTGTAAATTTCTCACAAACCTGTAACACTATTAACTTCTCATTACATACAGAACAAATGTCCTCATGTCCGTTGCTTCCTCATGCCTGGTTGTTTCATTGACATTCAGTTCTACCTTGCTATGTTTATTTGTACATTTGTATATTTGGGTGTACTATTTATGTTCAATTAAAAACAGTTTGATGTCTGAGATTCCCTGTGAACCGCCAACTTAATTACATGTTATATTCCCCTCACAATTTTTTTTTTTTCGTTTTTAATTTTATTTTTCTATCTATTTATTTAATTATATCCTTTTAATTTTCTTTTTTTGTCTAGCATTAAAAATTTCTCGCAAACCGTTAACACTATTAACTTCTGATTACTTACAGCACGAATGCGCTTATGCCCCCCCACCCCCCACCCCCCCGCTTTTTCCGTACGGTGGCAGACACTGAGATCGAAAGCAAATGGGTGTCATTGAAATGCAGTAACAGGGTGATAACAGCCGTGTTCGAAGTGTGTAGGGGCTTATAGTAGAGCAGAAGCACGTCACGCAATTCACCTGAGTTCGGAGGATCGGGAGTACCAGGGCCCATAGCGGAGAAGCGGAAGAGCGGAGTTATGTGTCTCTTCTCAAAGGCCGGGAAGCTGGGGGGCAGCAGGACCCCTTAGAGCGGCTAATGTGAGCCTTCTCCGGACATAGATCACCCGGACTTATGACTGGAGCTCCCGGACCTCTGGGCACACACATATGTGAATGAGTGGATGAGCTAATGTTGGTTTGGTTGTGGAAACGTTTCGGCCAATGCTATTAGCACAGCTATGATGAGTTCAGGTGTGTCTGTGTGTGTTTGTGTGTTTGTGTGTGTGTGTGTGTGTGTGTGTGTGCGTGTGTTTGTGTGTGTGTGAGAGTTTGTTTTTGTGGGTTGGGGGGGGTTCCCGCGGACACGGAGTACCAGGGCCTGGAGCGGATGAGGTGAGGAGCGGAGGAGAGCAGAAGCCCGGACCGTGATTCGCTTGTGTCCAGCGGTTCGGGAGTTCCAGGGCCCGAAACGGAGGAGCGGAGGAGCGGAGGACGGCAAAACCCCTTTCTGCAATTCGCCTGAGTCCGGCGGATCGGTAATACCTGGTTCCGCAGCGGAGGAGCGGAGGAGTGGAGGAGATGTTTCTCTTCTCAGAGGCGGCGAGGAGGGGGGGAGAGGGACAGGACCCCTTACCCTTACCCCCCCCGGACGTTTGAGTGGAGCTCCCGGACCTCCGGGCACGCACATGCGAATGACTGGATCACAGGGAGTGCCAGGGCCTGGAGCGGATGAGCAGAGGAGAGGCGGAGGGCAGAAGCCCGGCCCTGTTCAAGAGTTCCAGGGTCCAAAGCGGGGGAGCGAAGAAGCGGAGGAGGGGAGGAGAGCAGAAGAGCAAAAAAACTGGCCCGGAATTCACCGAAGTCCCGCGGATCGGGAGTTCCAGGGCCCGGAGCGGAAGAGCGGAGGAGAGGAGGAGCGGAGCAAAGCGGAAGCCCGTCTTAACAACAAGGAAATTACAGATGAGGCTATCATTTCCAATGAAAACTTTAAATTCTATAGCCACCTATACACTTCGACATTGTCAAAAAGCGATTGTGACTCCTTTCCATTAAATATTCCTCAATATATCCCAAAAATAAACAACAAACAATATATGTTTGTTTATATATGTTTATATATAAACAACAAAAAATATACAGTTTGATGTCTGAGATTCCTTGTGAATCGCCAACTTAATTACATGTCGTATTCCCCTTGCATTTTTTTTTTTCGGTTTTAATTTCATTGGTCTATCTATTTATTTAATTATTTCCTTTTAATTTCTTTTTTTGTCTAGCAATGTAAATTTCTCACAAACCGTTAACACTATTAACTTCTGATTACATACAGAACGAATGTCCTTATGTCCTTTTCTTCTTCATGCCTGGTTGTTTCATTGACATTCAGTTCTACCTTGCCATGTTTATTTGTACATTTGCGTGTACTATTTATGTTCAATTAAAAAAAAAAAAAAAAAAAGAATGAGAGGCTGAGAAAATCTCCATGTCTCTCTCTCTCCCCCCTTAATGCCCCCCCGCTTTTTCCGTACGTTGGCAGACAATGAGATCAAAAGCAAATGGGTGTCATCGTAATGCAGTAACAGGGTGATAAAGGCCATGTTAGAAGTGTGTATGGGCTTATTTTACAGGCTTTCCCCTGGTACTCCATGGATTACCAGGGGCGTTTCTGCCGTGAAGCTGAAAGGAG
>NW_028234041.1:72500-77500 GCF_037954325.1 Fistularia commersonii | reverse complement strand
ATTTTCAGTCCATGCCTCAGCCGGCCTGAAGCTCCACTGATGCGCATGTGCGGATGCCTCTATCTAGCGGACATAAAATAAAGACAATCATTCAAATGTGAATGAGTCGGCGTGATGCTCCGGGATGTGTGGAGCTCAGGGAGCTCCACGAGTGAGGGAGTTAAGTTAGGGCGGGGGTGCAAGTAGGCTCTAGGATTCCCCGAGTCGGGGCGAGCGATGGGTTTAGAGGCGTATCGCATTGAAGATAATGGCCGCATATCCTTCTTGGACTTTTCTAAAGCCTTTGACTCGGTCGAACATCCATTTATCATAGCAACGCTCGAACATTTTGGATTTGGTTAAATATTCAGGAATGTGATCCGTGGGCTCTATGAGAATATTCATAGCTGTGTCACCCTGCCAAGCGGCACCACTCCGAGCTTCCATGTTGATGTGGGAATCCCCCAAGGTTGCCCCATCTCACCCTATTTATTTATAATTGCTACCGAAATGCTAGCCGTTTATGTTGAAAAGAGCAACGATATCCAAAAGTTAGACGTGCTGGGGACTGAAATTGTTATTAGCCTGCTGGCAGATGACACAACCTTAGTTTTGAAAAATGAACATCAAGTCCCAATAAGTGCCGAAAACAACCAAAACATTCTCCAAGGCTTCAGGATTGTCATTAAACTTAAAGAAATGCAAACTTCTTGCGCTGCATGACTCGCCACTAAAGGAAATCAGCGATGTTTCCATGAAATCAGAAATAAAATACTTGAGCATTTTCCTATCCAAGGACCAAACGTTAAATCAATCCAGGAACATTGAATCTAAACTGAATCAAAGTAAAGCTTAATTCTAATATATGGCTCCAGAGAGATTTATCAATATTAGGCCGGATATATTTGACTAAAATGGATGTGTTTATCCAGATGTATATACCCAGCGTATTCCAATGCTGCTCCAAATCAACTCGTAAAATCTGTTAACCAAATCAATTTCAACTTTATCTGGAGGAACAGACCACACCATCTAAGAAAAATCACATATGGTGAAAGAAACAAGTGAAGGAGGGCTGAAAGTGATAGAGTCGGACTGCTTGAATGGGACATTGAAGGTGAACTGGTTGAAATCCTGGATCAAACCTCATCGTTCTTTCTGGTATTGTACTCCAAACTACTTATTCAACAAAGTCGGCGGCCTGAGTCTTCTGCTTATCTCTGACTTGGATATCAACAAGATTCCTGTCAAATGTTCAGAGTTCCATAAACAAATATTATTATACTGGAAAATGATATACGTACACAATTTCTCACCACACAGTATAATAGTTTGGAACAATCGATATGTACTGCATGGCAACAAACCTCTGTTTTACAAGGAATGCTTTGAGAAAGGTATATGGTCGATAATTGACTTGATGGATGACACTGGCAGTCCTCTGGACAATGAGCAGTTCTGTACTACACACAGATTCAAGCCTCCCATATTAGAGTTGCTAAAGTTACGAAACGCACTGCCTCGACAATTTGTATTCCTGACCAAAAATATAATGACGCACCGAACCGTACAACCACAGTTACCCCGACTATCACTCCAGGGAATCTCAATTGTGGACAGAAAGCGCGGCAACTCCTTTATTAGGAAATGTTTCACAGGAAACTTATTCCCTGGACGTCAAAAAAAAAAAAAAGGATATTTTAAATAAATTTGATGAGGAATCGATTGCCACGCTGCGAACCATGTATCTGACTCTACCCATACCCCCAAGGCAAAAGAGACCCACTTCAAAATTATGACTGACATCTACCCATCTAAGGAATTATCGAGGGTACGCTTTAATTTTGAAGATAATATTTGTACATTTTGTGAAGACAACATTGAAACCACTGACCATATATTTTTTCTCCTTCTCATTCCATCGTCACCAGTTTCCTTCTCAAAAGATGATATAACATTCTGTTTACTTATAAGCAACATAACAGATGAACTCTGTGTCAATGTTCTTTTAGGCCTGGCCAAGTTCTTCATTCACAAGAACAGAATGCAAAAATGCTCCCCAAATTTTAATGTCTTCATAAACGATTTTGAAATATAAAAAAAAAAAAAAAAAATCCTTAAAACTTATAGAAAAATCCAAAAACTAAAAAATATAGTTACCCATGTCCGAGGTTCCTTTTTTTTTTGGTAAAAAAAAAAAAACAAAAAAAAAAAAACAACTTGATTACATGTTACATTCCCCTTGCAATTTTTTTTTTATTTTTTCGTTTTAATTTCTTATTTGTCTATCTATTGATTTAATTACTTCCTTTTAATTTCTTTTTTTGTCTCGCACTGTAAATTTCTCACAAACCTGTAACACTATTAACTTCTCATTACATACAGAACAAATGTCCTGATGTCCGTTGCTTCCTCATCCCTGGTTGTTTCATTGACATTCAGTTCTACCTTGCTATGTTTATTTGTACATTTGTATATTTGGGTGTACTATTTATGTTCAATTAAAAACAGTTTGATGTCTGAGATTCCTTGTGAACCGCCAACTTAATTACATGTTATATTCCCCTCACAATTTTTTTTTTTCGTTTTTAATTTTATTTTTCTATCTATTTATTTAATTATATCCTTTTAATTTTCTTTTTTTGTCTAGCATTAAAAATTTCTCGCAAACCGTTAACACTATTAACTTCTGATTACTTACAGCACGAATGCGCTTATGCCCCCCCACCCATCCCGCTTTTTCCGTACGGTGGCAGACACTGAGATCGAAAGCAAATGGGTGTCATTGAAATGCAGTAACAGGGTGATAACAGCCGTGTTCGAAGTGTGTAGGGGCTTATAGGAGAGCAGAAGCACGTCACGCAATTCACCTGAGTTCGGAGGATCGGGAGTACCAGGGCCCATAGCGGAGAAGCGGAAGAGCGCAGTTATGTGTCTCTTCTCAAAGGCCGGGAAGCTGGGGGGCAGCAGGACCCCTTAGACCGGCTAATGTGAGCCTTCTCCGGACATAGATCACCCGGACTTATGACTGGAGCTCCCGGACCTCTGGGCACACACATATGTGAATGAGTGGATGAGCTAATGTCGGTTTGGTTGTGGATACGTTTCGGCCAATGCTATCAGCACAGCGATGATGAGTTCAGGTGTGTCTGTGTGTGTTTGTGTGTTTGTGTGTGTGTGTGTGTGTGTGTGTGTGCGTGTGTTTGTGTGTGTGTGAGAGTTTGTTTTTGTGGGTTGGGGGGGGTTCCCGCGGACACGGAGTACCAGGGCCTGGAGCGGATGAGGTGAGGAGCGGAGGAGAGCAGAAGCCCGGACCGTGATTCGCTTGTGTCCAGCGGTTCGGGAGTTCCAGGGCCCGAAACGGAGGAGCGGAGGAGCGGAGGACGGCAAAACCCCTTTCTGCAATTCGCCTGAGTCCGGCGGATCGGTAATACCTGGTTCCGCAGCGGAGGAGCGGAGGAGTGGAGGAGATGTTTCTCTTCTCAGAGGCGGCGAGGAGGGGGGGAGAGGGACAGGACCCCTTACCCTTACCCCCCCCGGACGTTTGAGTGGAGCTCCCGGACCTCCGGGCACGCACATGCGAATGACTGGATCACAGGGAGTGCCAGGGCCTGGAGCGGATGAGCAGAGGAGAGGCGGAGGGCAGAAGCCCGGCCCTGTTCAAGAGTTCCAGGGTCCAAAGCGGGGGAGCGAAGAAGCGGAGGAGGGGAGGAGAGCAGAAGAGCAAAAAAACTGGCCCGGAATTCACCGAAGTCCCGCGGATCGGGAGTTCCAGGGCCCGGAGCGGAAGAGCGGAGGAGAAGAGGAGCGGAGCAAAGCGGAAGCCCGTCTTAACAACAAGGAAATTACAGATGAGGCTATCATTTCCAATGAAAACTTTAAATTCTATAGCCACCTATACACTTCGACATTGTCAAAAAGCGATTGTGACTCCTTTCCATTAAATATTCCTCAATATATCCCAAAAATAAACAACAAACAATATATGTTTGTTTATATATGTTTATATATAAACAACAAAAAATATACAGTTTGATGTCTGAGATTCCTTGTGAATCGCCAACTTAATTACATGTCGTATTCCCCTTGCATTTTTTTTTTTCGGTTTTAATTTCATTGGTCTATCTATTTATTTAATTATTTCCTTTTAATTTCTTTTTTTGTCTAGCAATGTAAATTTCTCACAAACCGTTAACACTATTAACTTCTGATTACATACAGAACGAATGTCCTTATGTCCTTTTCTTCTTCATGCCTGGTTGTTTCATTGACATTCAGTTCTACCTTGCCATGTTTATTTGTACATTTGCGTGTACTATTTATGTTCAATTAAAAAAAAAAAAAAAAAAGAATGAGAGGCTGAGAAAATCTCCATGTCTCTCTCTCTCCCCCCTTAATGCCCCCCCGCTTTTTCCGTACGTTGGCAGACAATGAGATCAAAAGCAAATGGGTGTCATCGTAATGCAGTAACAGGGTGATAAAGGCCATGTTAGAAGTGTGTATGGGCTTATTTTACAGGCTTTCCCCTGGTACTCCATGGATTACCAGGGGCGTTTCTGCCGTGAAGCTGAAAGGAGCTGTTTCGGTGTTCCTGTTTATAAATCCACTCAGCAATGAGGTGAAAAGCACATCGGTATCGATATAATTCGGTAACAGGGCGATAACATCCATGTATTCCGCTCTGGGCCCTGGTACTCCTCGGGGGGGTGAACGCCGGGCCGAACTAGTCCTGGTACTCCATGGAGTACCAGAGGCCCGCCGCAGTGAGAGTAAATGGAGCAATTTGGGTGTTCAATTGTAAAAAGCGGCCTAAAATCCGTGTGGAAAGCAAACGAGTGTTGTTTTAAGACAGTGTGAGGGTGACAGCAATCTCTCCAAGAAGCTTTCTTGGGTTATTTCTGAGGTTTCTCAATGCACTCCTAATGGGAGAGAAGGTAAAGCCCATAAAGCCCACGGGCTTTTCCTTTGTCCGCGCTGCAAGGGACTTTACTCGTTTTTTCGAGGGGACATCCCGCGGGATA
>NW_028234041.1:52500-62500 GCF_037954325.1 Fistularia commersonii | reverse complement strand
CCGATTTCCATTAGTACCCTGTAGGTCATCAGTACCAATGGCGGTCGTTGTTAACCCGGTCCGCGACCCATCCGGTATGGTATAGTTATGGTTGACTCGCATGTTTGGTTTTGGCAAACGTTTTACGCCGGATGCCCCTCCTGACGCAACCCTCTGCATTTATCCGGGCTTGGGACCGGCACAGGGAGACACTGCTCCGTGCCCCCCCCCCCCCCCCCCCCCCCCCCCCAAAGGCAGGCTTGGAGAGACACGGGCCAGTGCCGCCCTGAGGCTGCATTACCCTCTCTTTCTTACATTTATTATAAAAATATGCTTATCTTCCTTTTAGCTCATCACATATGTCTTTATGATTTTCAGTCCATGCCTCAGCCGGCCTGAAGCTCCACTGATGCGCATGTGCGGATGCCTCTATCTAGCGGACATAAAATAAAGACAATCATTCAAATGTGAATGAGTCGGCGTGATGCTCCGGGATGTGTGGAGCTCAGGGAGCTCCACGAGTGAGGGAGTTAAGTTAGGGCGGGGGTGCAAGTAGGCTCTAGGATTCCCCGAGTCGGGGCGAGCGATGGGTTTAGAGGCGTATCGCATTGAAGATAATGGCCGCATATCCTTCTTGGACTTTTCTAAAGCCTTTGACTCGGTCGAACATCCATTTATCATAGCAACGCTCGAACATTTTGGATTTGGTTAAATATTCAGGAATGTGATCCGTGGGCTCTATGAGAATATTCATAGCTGTGTCACCCTGCCAAGCGGCACCACTCCGAGCTTCCATGTTGATGTGGGAATCCCCCAAGGTTGCCCCATCTCACCCTATTTATTTATAATTGCTACCGAAATGCTAGCCGTTTATGTTGAAAAGAGCAACGATATCCAAAAGTTAGACGTGCTGGGGACTGAAATTGTTATTAGCCTGCTGGCAGATGACACAACCTTAGTTTTGAAAAATGAACATCAAGTCCCAATAAGTGCCGAAAACAACCAAAACATTCTCCAAGGCTTCAGGATTGTCATTAAACTTAAAGAAATGCAAACTTCTTGCGCTGCATGACTCGCCACTAAAGGAAATCAGCGATGTTTCCATGAAATCAGAAATAAAATACTTGAGCATTTTCCTATCCAAGGACCAAACGTTAAATCAATCCAGGAACATTGAATCTAAACTGAATCAAAGTAAAGCTTAATTCTAATATATGGCTCCAGAGAGATTTATCAATATTAGGCCGGATATATTTGACTAAAATGGATGTGTTTATCCAGATGTATATACCCAGCGTATTCCAATGCTGCTCCAAATCAACTCGTAAAATCTGTTAACCAAATCAATTTCAACTTTATCTGGAGGAACAGACCACACCATCTAAGAAAAATCACATATGGTGAAAGAAACAAGTGAAGGAGGGCTGAAAGTGATAGAGTCGGACTGCTTGAATGGGACATTGAAGGTGAACTGGTTGAAATCCTGGATCAAACCTCATCGTTCTTTCTGGTATTGTACTCCAAACTACTTATTCAACAAAGTCGGCGGCCTGAGTCTTCTGCTTATCTCTGACTTGGATATCAACAAGATTCCTGTCAAATGTTCAGAGTTCCATAAACAAATATTATTATACTGGAAAATGATATACGTACACAATTTCTCACCACACAGTATAATAGTTTGGAACAATCGATATGTACTGCATGGCAACAAACCTCTGTTTTACAAGGAATGCTTTGAGAAAGGTATATGGTCGATAATTGACTTGATGGATGACACTGGCAGTCCTCTGGACAATGAGCAGTTCTGTACTACACACAGATTCAAGCCTCCCATATTAGAGTTGCTAAAGTTACGAAACGCACTGCCTCGACAATTTGTATTCCTGACCAAAAATATAATGACGCACCGAACCGTACAACCACAGTTACCCCGACTATCACTCCAGGGAATCTCAATTGTGGACAAAAAGCGCGGCAACTCCTTTATTAGGAAATGTTTCACAGGAAACTTATTCCCTGGACGTCAAAAAAAAAAAAAAGGATATTTTAAATAAATTTGATGAGGAATCGATTGCCACGCTGCGAACCATGTATCTGACTCTACCCATACCCCCAAGGCAAAAGAGACCCACTTCAAAATTATGACTGACATCTACCCATCTAAGGAATTATCGAGGGTACGCTTTGATTTTGAAGATAATATTTGTACATTTTGTGAAGACAACATTGAAACCACTGACCATATATTTTTTCTCCTTCTCATTCCATCGTCACCAGTTTCCTTCTCAAAAGATGATATAACATTCTGTTTACTTATAAGCAACATAACAGATGAACTCTGTGTCAATGTTCTTTTAGGCCTGGCCAAGTTCTTCATTCACAAGAACAGAATGCAAAAATGCTCCCCAAATTTTAATGTCTTCATAAACGATTTTGAAATATAAAAAAAAAAAAAAAAAATCCTTAAAACTTATGGAAAAATCCGAAAACAAAAAAATATAGTTACCCATGTCCGAGGTTCCTTTTTTTTTTGGTAAAAAAAAAAAAAAAAACAAAAAAAACAACTTGATTACATGTTACATTCCCCTTGCAATTTTTTTTTTTTTTTTTCGTTTTAATTTCTTATTTGTCTATCTATTGATTTAATTACTTCCTTTTAATTTCTTTTTTTGTCTCGCACTGTAAATTTCTCACAAACCTGTAACACTATTAACTTCTCATTACATACAGAACAAATGTCCTGATGTCCGTTGCTTCCTCATCCCTGGTTGTTTCATTGACATTCAGTTCTACCTTGCTATGTTTATTTGTACATCTGTATATTTGGGTGTACTATTTATGTTCAATTAAAAACAGTTTGATGTCTGAGATTCCTTGTGAACCGCCAACTTAATTACATGTTATATTCCCCTCACAATTTTTTTTTTTCGTTTTTAATTTTATTTTTCTATCTATTTATTTAATTATATCCTTTTAATTTTCTTTTTTTGTCTAGCATTAAAAATTTCTCGCAAACCGTTAACACTATTAACTTCTGATTACTTACACCACGAATGCGCTTATGCCCCCCCACCCATCCCGCTTTTTCCGTACGGAGGCAGACACTGAGATCGAAAGCAAATGGGTGTCATTGAAATGCAGTAACAGGGTGATAACAGCCGTGTTCGAAGTGTGTAGGGGCTTATAGGAGAGCAGAAGCACGTCACGCAATTCACCTGAGTTCGGAGGATCGGGAGTACCAGGGCCCATAGCGGAGAAGCGGAAGAGCGGAGTTATGTGTCTCTTCTCAAAGGCCGGGAAGCTGGGGGGCAGCAGGACCCCTTAGAGCGGCTAATGTGAGCCTTCTCCGGACATAGATCACCCGGACTTATGACTGGAGCTCCCGGACCTCCGGGCACACACATATGTGAATGAGTGGATGAGCTAATGTCGGTTTGGTTGTGGATACGTTTCGGCCAATGCTATCAGCACAGCTATGATTATCCCCAGAACGTTGAGAACGAGCTCCCGGAACTCCAGACATGCGTATATAAAAGAGTGGAATTAAGGTGTGTGTGTGTGTGTGTGTGTGTGTGTGTGTGTGTATACGTGTGGGACAGAAGTAATGTTGGGGACAGAAATTGTTATTAGCCTGCTGGCAGATGACACAACCTTAGTTTTGAAAAATGAACATCAAGTCCCAATAAGTGCTGAAAAAAACCAAAACATTCTCCAAGGCTTCAGGATTGTCATTAAACTTAAAGAAATGCAAACTTCTTGCGCTGCATGACTCGCCACTAAAGGAAATCAGCGATGTTTCTATGAAATCAGAAATAAAATACTTGAGCATTTTCCTATCCAAGGACCAAACGTTAAATCAATCCAGGAACATTGAATCTAAACTGAATCAAAGTAAAGCTTAATTCTAATATATGGCTCCAGAGAGATTTATCAATATTAGGCCGGATATATTTGACTAAAATGGATGTGTTTATCCAGATGTATATACCCAGCGTATTCCAATGCTGCTCCAAATCAACTCGTAAAATCTGTTAACCAAATCAATTTCAACTTTATCTGGAGGAACAGACCACACCATCTAAGAAAAATCACATATGGTGAAAGAAACAAGTGAAGGAGGGCTGAAAGTGATAGAGTCGGACTGCTTGAATGGGACATTGAAGGTGAACTGGTTGAAATCCTGGATCAAACCTCATCGTTCTTTCTGGTATTGTACTCCAAACTACTTATTCAACAAAGTCGGCGGCCTGAGTCTTCTGCTTATCTCTGACTTGGATATCAACAAGATTCCTGTCAAATGTTCAGAGTTCCATAAACAAATATTATTATACTGGAAAATGATATACGTACACAATTTCTCACCACACAGTATAATAGTTTGGAACAATCGATATGTACTGCATGGCAACAAACCTCTGTTTTACAAGGAATGCTTTGAGAAAGGTATATGGTCGATAATTGACTTGATGGATGACACTGGCAGTCCTCTGGACAATGAGCAGTTCTGTACTACACACAGATTCAAGCCTCCCATATTAGAGTTGCTAAAGTTACGAAACGCACTGCCTCGACAATTTGTATTCCTGACCAAAAATATAATGACGCACCGAACCGTACAACCACAGTTACCCCGACTATCACTCCAGGGAATCTCAATTGTGGACAGAAAGCGCGGCAACTCCTTTATTAGGAAATGTTTCACAGGAAACTTATTCCCTGGACGTCAAAAAAAAAAAAAAGGATATTTTAAATAAATTTGATGAGGAATCGATTGCCACGCTGCGAACTATGTATCTGACTCTACCCATACCCCCAAGGCAAAAGAGACCCACTTCAAAATTATGACTGACATCTACCCATCTAAGGAATTATCGAGGGTACGCTTTAATTTTGAAGATAATATTTGTACATTTTGTGAAGACAACATTGAAACCACTGACCATATATTTTTTCTCCTTCTCATTCCATCGTCACCAGTTTCCTTCTCAAAAGATGATATAACATTCTGTTTACTTATAAGCAACATAACAGATGAACTCTGTGTCAATGTTCTTTTAGGCCTGGCCAAGTTCTTCATTCACAAGAACAGAATGCAAAAATGCTCCCCAAATTTTAATGTCTTCATAAACGATTTTGAAATATAAAAAAAAAAAAAAAAATCCTTAAAACTTATGGAAAAATCCGAAAACAAAAAAATATAGTTACCCATGTCCGAGGTTCCTTTTTTTTTTGGTAAAAAAAAAAAAAAAAAACAAAAAAAACAACTTGATTACATGTTACATTCCCCTTGCAATTTTTTTTTTTTTTTTTCGTTTTAATTTCTTATTTGTCTATCTATTGATTTAATTACTTCCTTTTAATTTCTTTTTTTGTCTCGCACTGTAAATTTCTCACAAACCTGTAACACTATTAACTTCTCATTACATACAGAACAAATGTCCTGATGTCCGTTGCTTCCTCATCCCTGGTTGTTTCATTGACATTCAGTTCTACCTTGCTATGTTTATTTGTACATTTGTATATTTGGGTGTACTATTTATGTTCAATTAAAAACAGTTTGATGTCTGAGATTCCTTGTGAACCGCCAACTTAATTACATGTTATATTCCCCTCACAATTTTTTTTTTTCGTTTTTAATTTTATTTTTCTATCTATTTATTTAATTATATCCTTCTAATTTTCTTTTTTTGTCTAGCATTAAAAATTTCTCGCAAACCGTTAACACTATTAACTTCTGATTACTTACAGCACGAATGCGCTTATGCCCCCCCACCCATCCCGCTTTTTCCGTACGGAGGCAGACACTGAGATCGAAAGCAAATGGGTGTCATTGAAATGCAGTAACAGGGTGATAACAGCCGTGTTCGAAGTGTGTAGGGGCTTATAGGAGAGCAGAAGCACGTCACGCAATTCACCTGAGTTCGGAGGATCGGGAGTACCAGGGCCCATAGCGGAGAAGCGGAAGAGCGGAGTTATGTGTCTCTTCTCAAAGGCGGGGAAGCTGGGGGGCAGCAGGACCCCTTAGACCGGCTAAGGTGAGCCTACTCCGGACAGAGATCACCCGGAGTTATGACTGGAGCTCCCGGACCTCTGGGCACACACATATGTGAATGACTGGATGAGCTAATGTTGGTTTGGTTGTGGATACGTTTCGGCCAATGCTATCAGCACAGCGATGATGAGTTCAGGTGTGTCTGTGTGTGTTTGTGTGTTTGTGTGTGTGTGTGTGTGTGTGTGTGTGTGTGCGTGTGTTTGTGTGTGTGTGAGAGTTTGTTTTTGTGGGTTGGGGGGGGTTCCCGCGGACACGGAGTACCAGGGCCTGGAGCGGATGAGGTGAGGAGCGGAGGAGAGCAGAAGCCCGGACCGTGATTCGCTTGTGTCCAGCGGTTCGGGAGTTCCAGGGCCCGAAACGGAGGAGCGGAGGAGCGGAGGAGCGGAGGAGCGGAGGAGCGGAGGAGCGGAGGACAGCAAAACCCCTTTCTGCAATTCGCCTGAGTCCGGCGGATCGGTAGTACCTGGTTCCGCAGCGGATGAGCGGAGGAGTGGAGGAGATGTTTCTCTTCTCAGAGGCGGCGAGGGGGGGGGGGGCAGGACCCCTTACCCTTATCCCCCCCGGACGTTTGAGTGGAGCTCCCGGACCTCCGGGCACGCACATGCGAATGACTGGATCACAGGGAGTGCCAGGGCCTGGAGCGGATGAGCAGAGGAGAGGCGGAGGGCAGAAGCCCGGCCCTGTTCAAGAGTTCCAGGGTCCAAAGCGGGGGAGCGAAGAAGCGGAGGAGGGGAGGAGAGCAGAAGAGCAAAAAACTGGCCCGGAATTCACCGAAGTCCCGCGGATCGGGAGTTCCAGGGCCCGGAGCGGAAGAGCGGAGGAGCGGAGGAGAGGAGGAGCGGAGCAAAGCTAAGCCCGTCTTAACAACAAGGAAATTACAGATGAGGCTATAATTTCTAATGAAAACTTTAAATTCTATAGCCACGTATACACTTCGACATTGTCAAAAAGCGATTGTGACTCCTTTCCATTAAATATTCCTCAATATATCCCAAAAATAAACAACAAACAATATATGATTGTTTATATATGTTTATATATAAACAACAAAAAATATACAGTTTGATGTCTGAGATTCCTTGTGAATCGCCAACTTAATTACATGTCGTATTCCCCTTGCATTTTTTTTTTTTGGTTTTAATTTCATTTGTCTATCTATTTATCTAATTATTTCCTTTTAATTTCGTTTTTTGTCTAGCACTGTAAATTTCTCACAAACCTGTAACACTATTAACTTCTCATTACATACAGAACAAATGTCCTCATGTCCGTTGCTTCCTCATGCCTGGTTGTTTCATTGACATTCAGTTCTACCTTGCTATGTTTATTTGTACATTTGTATATTTGGGTGTACTATTTATGTTCAATTAAAAACAGTTTGATGTCTGAGATTCCCTGTGAACCGCCAACTTAATTACATGTTATATTCCCCTCACAATTTTTTTTTTTTCCTTTTTAATTTTATTTTTCTATCTATTTATTTAATTATATCCTTTTAATTTTCTTTTTTTGTCTAGCATTAAAAATTTCTCGCAAACCGTTAACACTATTAACTTCTGATTACTTACAGCACGAATGCGCTTATGCCCCCCCACCCCCCACCCCCCGCTTTTCCGTACGGTGGCAGACACTGAGATCGAAAGCAAATGGGTGTCATTGAAATGCAGTAACAGGGTGATAACAGCCGTGTTCGAAATGTGTAGGGGCTTATAGGAGAGCAGAAGCACGTCACGCAATTCACCTGAGTTCGGAGGATCGGGAGTACCAGGGCCCATAGCGGAGAAGCGGAAGAGCGGAGTTATGTGTCTCTTCTCAAAGGCCGGGAAGCTGGGGGGCAGCAGGACCCCTTAGAGCGGCTAATGTGAGCCTTCTCCGGACATAGATCACCCGGACTTATGACTGGAGCTCCCGGACCTCTGGGCACACACATATGTGAATGAGTGGATGAGCTAATGTTGGTTTGGTTGTGGAAACGTTTCGGCCAATGCTATTAGCACAGCTATGATGAGTTCAGGTGTGTCTCTGTGTGTTTGTGTGTTTGTGTGTGTGTATGCGTGTGTATGTGTGTGTGTGTGTGTGTGTGTGTGTGTGTGTGCGTGTGTTTGTGTGTGTGTGAGAGTTTGTTTTTGTGGGTTGGGGGGGGTTCCCGCGGACACGGAGTACCAGGGCCTGGAGCGGATGAGGTGAGGAGCGGAGGAGAGCAGAAGCCCGGACCGTGATTCGCTTGTGTCCAGCGGTTCGGGAGTTCCAGGGCCCGAAACGGAGGAGCGGAGGAGCGGAGGACGGCAAAACCCCTTTCTGCAATTCGCCTGAGTCCGGCGGATCGGTAATACCTGGTTCCGCAGCGGAGGAGCGGAGGAGTGGAGGAGATGTTTCTCTTCTCAGAGGCGGCGAGGGGTGGGGACAGGACACCTTACCCTTACCCCCCCCGGACGTTTGAGTGGAGCTCCCGGACCTCCGGGCACGCACATGCGAATGACTGGATCACAGGGAGTGCCAGGGCCTGGAGCGGATGAGCAGAGGAGAGGCGGAGGGCAGAAGCCCGGCCCTGTTCAAGAGTTCCAGGGTCCAAAGCGGGGGAGCGAAGAAGCGGAGGAGGGGAGGAGAGCAGAAGAGCAAAAAACTGGCCCGGCATTCACCGAAGTCCCGCGGATCGGGAGTTCCAGGGCCCGGAGCGGAAGAGCGGAGGAGCGGAGGAGAGGAGGAGCGGAGCAAAGCGGAAGCCCGTCTTAACAACAAGGAAATTACAGATGAGGCTATAATTTCTAATGAAAACTTTAAATTCTATAGCCACGTATACACTTCGACATTGTCAAAAAGCGATTGTGACTCCTTTCCATTAAATATTCCTCAATATATCCCAAAAATAAACAACAAACAATATATGTTTGTTTATATATGTTTATATATAAACAACAAAAAATATACAGTTTGATGTCTGAGATTCCTTGTGAATCGCCAACTTAATTACATGTCGTATTCCCCTTGCATTTTTTTTTTTTGGTTTTAATTTCATTTGTCTATCTATTTATCTAATTATTTCCTTTTAATTTCGTTTTTTGTCTAGCACTGTAAATTTCTCACAAACCTGTAACACTATTAACTTCTCATTACATACAGAACAAATGTCCTCATGTCCGTTGCTTCCTCATGCCTGGTTGTTTCATTGACATTCAGTTCTAACTTGCTATGTTTATTTGTACATTTGTATATTTGGGTGTACTATTTATGTTCAATTAAAAACAGTTTGATGTCTGAGATTCCCTGTGAACCGCCAACTTAATTACATGTTATATTCCCCTCACAATTTTTTTTTTTTCGTTTTTAATTTTATTTTTCTATCTATTTATTTAATTATATCCTTTTAATTTTCTTTTTTTGTCTAGCATTAAAAATTTCTCGCAAACCGTTAACACTATTAACTTCTGATTACTTACAGCACGAATGCGCTTATGCCCCCCCACCCCCCACCCCCCCGCTTTTCCGTACGGTGGCAGACACTGAGATCGAAAGCAAATGGGTGTCATTGAAATGCAGTAACAGGGTGATAACAGCCGTGTTCGAAGTGTGTAGGGGCTTATAGGAGAGCAGAAGCACGTCACGCAATTCACCTGAGTTCGGAGGATCGGGAGTACCAGGGCCCATAGCGGAGAAGCGGAAGAGCGGAGTTATGTGTCTCTTCTCAAAGGCCGGGAAGCTGGGGGGCAGCAGGACCCCTTAGAGCGGCTAATGTGAGCCTTCTCCGGACATAGATCACCCGGACTTATGACTGGAGCTCCCGGACCTCCGGGCACACACATATGTGAATGAGTGGATGAGCTAATGTTGGTTTGGTTGTGGAAACGTTTCGGCCAATGCTATTAGCACAGCTATGATGAGTTCAGGTGTGTCTGTGTGTGTTTGTGTGTTTGTGTGTGTGTATGCGTGTGTATGTGTGTGTGTGTGTGTGTGTGTGTGTGTGCGTGT